>NC_081414.1:138359528-138512028 GCF_030272615.1 Cryptomeria japonica | reverse complement strand
TTTGAAATTTAGTATTATAAATACAAATCAGTCTTATGTGAAATGTACTAGCACTGTTATAAAATTTCAAGTAATTCTAACTACTCTAATGTCACGAAAATTACAATTATTTTCTTCTACAATGATGAAACTCCTTCATGGATACAACAAGGAAAAATACTCAAACATGGCGACATTATCTGAAAATATGATATTTTTATAGTGCATAAAATGTTGATGATTCATTCAATGACATGAGCAACAGTTACAATACAGATAATGTAGATGCTAGTAAGGTACCCAAGATTAGATAAATGGTCTTTCCAAGGAAAATATTGTAGTCACTCCTATCATTGATGATTTTCCTCCATCTCTAGATCACATGTCTATGTAACTACAACAAGATTAGCATGTCACCATAAGGACAATAAGGGTTGTTTCACAACTCGCACCTTGTAGAGTGACACGATCTACATAAAAATCATTCATCCTGTTGGATTGCCAAATTTTCACAATGTTGTGCCTTGAACCCTAAACCCTAAACCCTAAACCTTTTGCTTTGGTGTGGTGATGTTATATTTTTTGTGACTAATTTGCCTAGTTAATCCTTTTAAAGTTGCAATGTATGTTTGTTTTTTTGGTGAGGCTACCAACCACATGTATTAGTTTATATTCCTAGTCGATCACTATAATCCTTTCTAGGTCTAAAGCGTCAAGTAAATTTCTTTACATTTTGAAACAATTTTTTCAACTAATATTAGAAGAGGTCATGCAATAGCCTAAGAACAAACAATATGTTCTTCTCCAAAAAAGAAACAAAATAATATTTAAGCCATTCGATCAGTTGACTAATGATGTCAGACATCTTATAAGTAAATAATTTATTTCTTATGACAATTTTATCAAGGCTGATGAATTTAAAGCTTTTTTTTAATTTAAAGGTAGGAAAATTAGAGAAAGAATCAAGGATATCATATTTGATTTGCATCCTTTAGTATTGAAGGAACTATTAGATGAAGTAGCTGAAGAAATGAAAGACATGACTTTGGAAAAAGGGAGAGGACTAATTCAAGAAGTGGGTATCATGATTCTACCTAGATGGGACTTCAATTTTGTTGTGGCATTTGATAACCTGAGAGCCAATCAAAATATGAAGGTTAAATTGAGAATATAAGTTGCAGACAAAATCTATATTAGGTCAATATTTAATCTTAATGATACCTCTTTATCAATTTGGGCACTATGCCCACCAAGCAAGAGACCACTTACAATTTAAGATCCAATCAAGATCTATGGTCAACTTGTTGCCCATAGACTTGAGGACACTGATTTGGTGGAAGCTACTGATTTGACCATCAATGAAACAAAATTTACAAAGGCTTATATAGAGAATTTAGTGAGATAAAATACAAGGCTCATAAGAGAAACTAAATATTTGAGAAATAAAAATATGTAGTTAAGAGATAGAATAAGCTCTCCTTCAAGTTCAACTCTATTGTCTATTATACAGTCAACATTAGTGTCGAAGAAGGAATTGATAGAAGTATCTACAGAAAGGACACTGTGTAAAAGAAAAGTTGAAAATTTGAGAGAAAAGGAAAAATAGCTTGTTATGGAATTTGAAGTTTCCAAAGCTAATGTTATTACTAGATTAGTGAATCACATATTTGAGAAGATGCTCCTACATGTTGATAGGTTTTGGACTATGTTATTTGGGACTTACAAAGCTATAGAAGAGCATAAAATGTTACAAGGTAAGTTGGAATAAAAAAGGGATTAACTTGTGAAGAATCTTGCTCAAGGAAAGCTAGAGCAAGCAAAAGTAGTTTCAAATGAAATTGTGAAGTAGATTGATGTATAGATAAATGTGCATGAAAAATTTCATGAAAAGTTGATCAAGGAGATGAATTGATATGGTAAAATGCAAGACACTCTCCCTTCATTCCTCAATGATATAGATAACAATTTCAAGAGTCAAGAAAAATGGAAAATGGAAATCATCTAGATGTTGCCACAGACCACCAATTTTGTTAGGAGTGATGAAGAGAAAGTTGTTGAAAATACCAATGCTCAATTGAACAAGATATTCTCATTAGAATTTGGAATGAATCACCTCAACAATATCAATGATACATATGCTAGCCAAGAATATATTGAACACTTGTCCTAGTTAAATTTGTTTCTAGCCTAAACGTGATGAAGGAAAAGACACTTAGAAAGCGTAACCCACTTAAATAGAACCTTGCTAGGACTAGTGGCCACAGGTAACTATTGAGACATAAAATAAATAGGGTATCTTCTATTTGCATCCAACATGTCAATCATTTCAATTTCCTATGTGCCACCTATCACTTTATTTGTTGTATTAGCATTTCGGTTGAAAGGCACCCACATCAACAAATCAGTTGAAGAAGATCGGTGGCAACAAGCAGTGCAATTCTATTTGCAAATTCCCTCCAACACAAATCAAATATTTTGTTTCATGTAAGTAAAGATGCCTTTGGCATATTTTTAGTTGTAAAATTTTGTCTTGAATAATCAAATATGATTTTTCCAAGTGTGTCAATCAATCTGAATCTTTTTGCTCCCTTATTTTCATAAAAGGGAAATCAAGATAATTGGCAAAGGGTTCTAAAATAGAGTTAGGATGGGTAGCTATTATTTTATCTAATTTTGTTGAAGCAATGAAATGAAATTTGCAAATTCATTTACATCCATGAAATTTTATCAACTATTATGAACAATTAATGAAAATTTACTTCAGGATTATCTCCAATTTGTATCTTCTTGTTTATAAATCAATATGTTGAGGATATATTGGTTTGTCTTTGTAATCTTTGCATGAATGTGTAATGCATTTCATAGGTTTCTTTCAATGAGAGAATTAAAGTTTATGAGCATGTCACAATGAGCTTGAGGGTATAAGTTGTGATCAGTAAGAAGAGACCTATATTTACAACAAAGTAACATTTGTGTAATTCATAAATATTGGGATTAAATAGTTAGATGTAGATTAATTTTGGATATGAATGTATCTACTGTTTGACTCCATTACCCTAAGAATTAGGCACTAATTTGTCCTCCAGTTCCAAGTTTATTTCAAAAACATCCTGGATTGATATAAATACTTTTAATTTCTATTATAGAAGTAGGTTTATATTAGAATCCCCATTCTCAATTGACAAATGATGATAAATAACCATGAGTAGAGCCAAATTAGGGGAATATTATTTGTGATCTAGTTAAAATCTATTGAGAATTATTTGCTTTGATGCAATATTTATTCATATTTGAATAATATCATTAAATATTGCAAAGGTACACCTACCTTGTCCTAACAAAGCCTAAAGTGTAGAAGAATTTAATCATTCTTTGATTAAATCTTGTTTTCGTTGGCCTCCAACCCAGACATCTATTGATAGAATCAAGCTTATTCTTAAGAATATTTGAGCAATTAGTTGGAAACACCAACACATCCTATTGTGAGTTAGGTCCCAGAGACAACTGAGGGGGGGGTGGGGGGGGGGGGTGAATTAGTTGTCTAATAAATTCAAACCAAAAACCATTTAACCAACTTAATGCTTAATACCAGTAAACTAGTTAAGTATGCCGATAGATAGTGTTAATAGTAAATTGCTATATCAATAAAGATTAATGCATGAAACATAAACATAAAGTCATCCACAACACATAACACCAATATTTGTACGTGGAAACCCTGTAAGGGGAAAAACCACGGTGGGAAACCTTACCCACAATCAGATGATACTACCGCAGATAGTAAGTGTACATAAATGGGGTCTGCACATGCAGAAAGGCCAACAACCTAGAGCTCACTACTCAATCAAAAAATGGGAGTCACACTGACTACAGTTGGATGGTTAAATCCAATAAGAATGTACTGCACAAAATAGCATCTTCATATGCTGGATTCAGTACCGGTGTAATGCGGATATGCTTCTACAAAAACCTAGCTTCACCTTCAAATGATGTCTTCGTGTATACCTCTTCTTAATCTCGCATATACCTTCTCACAAACCTTTTTCGCATTCCACATCCGATCTTACAAATAAGATCTTACATTTATACCATAACCTAAGACCAATTTTAGTAGGTCGGCTCTACAAGATATTACAAAAAAACATTTTACAAACAATATAATATCCGATGCAATAACTGATTGAACATGTTGGCTTAATGCATTAAAAATAATAATAAATCATCTCCATAGTGTGCCATGCTGATTTGGAAAAGATAAACATGTCGGTGTAACACTAGACCTATTTGCCGATAAAAGCAAATATGCAAATATGAATATACCAATGATTAATTCTTCAAAACAAAGTGTCCACATGATGCTTTCGACATTACCAAGTGTCTTCCATATCATTCCAAGTGCCGGTGAACATTATATCCTGTCGGTGAACCATATACCAGTAACTGTGCAATAGTTACTTGCTTGCCTGTGAATGTTGCTGGATCTCCAAAGTGCTAGTGTTCTAGTAGGTGTTGAGATCAATGACAAAACCATACCAAAATACTAACAATCTCCCCCTTTGGCATTGATGGAAACACAAGATGGAAAAACCATCAAAGTGCCAAAACAAAAATGCCAAATACCAAAAACAAACAATCTCTCCTAAAAAACAATCTCTCCCCCTGGGAGCAACATGTGCTTATCCAAAGATTTATTTTCAATACCAATCTTTCTATCAATCTTTCCTCAAAGATAATGTTTTTTTCCATAGATATCTCTCCCACTTTGAAATCAAATGCCAAAGTTCATATACAAAATACCAATCAATTCAATATACTAATTACTCCCCCTGAGAAGTAGCTTCCTCATCAAAGACCAGAGTAAAAGATTTGTCTTTCAATTCTGTCGGTTGATGACAATCATCAACTATCTAAGTTTCTATCGGTGGTGGTATGACTCCAAGCTGATCTCCGAGATATTCAAAAGTCTCCTTAGGCAAAGGTTTTGTGAAAATATCTGCAAGTTGTTCTTTAGTATTCACATAAACCAATTTTATCTCCTTTTCTTCAACTTTTTCCCTTAGAAAATTCAGTTTGATAGAAACATGTTTAGTTTTAGAGTGTAATACCGGATTCTTAGATATATCAATTGCTACAGTGTTATCACAATATATAGTAATAGGTTCCTTGCATTTTGCCTTTATGCCTTTCAACATTTGCTTAAGCCATAGTACCTGTGTATAGTTAGTTGTTGCTGCAACATATTCTGATTTTGCTGTTGATAAAGATGTACAACTCTATTTCTTACTCAACCAAGAAACTAATTCTTTCCAAGAAAGAATGCTCCTCCAATGGTGCTTTTTCTATCATCCACAACTCCTGCCCAATTTGCTTTTGTGTATGCACATAGATCAAAATTTTCATCTCTAGGATACCATAATCCAAGATTTGCAGTGCCTTGTAAGTACCGGAAAATCCTTTTTACTGCTGATTCATGATTTTCCCTAGGATTACTTTGAAATCTACAAACAATACATACTGCATTCATAATATCTGGCCTAGTTTGTGTCAAATACAGTAAACCTCCTATCATAGATTTGTATCTAGTTGGATTAACAGGTGTAGATTCATCCCTTTGAGATAATTTGTCATTTGTAGTCATAGGTGTGCTTATCGGTTTAGAGTTCTCCATCCCAAATTTCTTTAGTAATTCTTTCAAGTACTTGGATTGACTCAAAAATATACCTTTATTAGTCTGTGAAATCTGCAATCCTAAAAAGAATTTTATTTCTCCAATCATAGACATTTCAAATTCTTGCTGCATTTTAATAGAAAATTCCTTACATAATCCATCTTCTCCTCCAAAGATTATATCATCAACAAATACTTCTATAATCAAGATGTCATCATTAGTTATTTTGTAATATAAATTGTTGTCTGCATTTCCTTTAGTAAAACTAATTTTTAAAAGATACTTACCCAACCTTGCATACCAAGCTCTTGGGGCTTGTTTCAATCCATACAAAGCTTTTCTTAACCCGCAAACCATATCATTGTCATCTGTCAAAGAAAATCCATCAGGTTGTTCAATATAGACTTCCTCTTCAAGATCTCCATTCAAGAATGCACATTTAATATCCATTTGATAAACTTTGTAGTTCTTGTGAGCTGGAAAAGCCAAGAATAATCTGACTGCCTCAATTCTAGCTACTAGTGCAAAGGTTTCATTGTAATCAACTCCTTCTTTCTGAGAATATCCCTTACACACTAGTCTTGATTTATTTCTAACAACCTTACCATCTTCATTAAGTTTGTTTCTAAATACCCATTTGGTTCCAATTACATTTTTATCTTTAGGTCGGGGAACTAATGTCCAAGTATTATTTTTCTCAATTTGTCCTAATTCTCTTCCATAGCTTTAATCCAAAATTTATCTTCACATGCCTCATTGATAGATGATGGTTCAATTTGAGAAATAAGACATACCTCTTCATTTGCCAATCTTCCTCTTGTCATAACTCCTTTAAATTTGTTTCCAATTATCTGATCTTCAGAATGATTCAATCTTACATACCGGGGTGTTTTAGTTTGTTGTTGTTCTTCAATTACTATGGAATTCTCTGATGGTACCGGGGTAACTAGATCTTCATTATGTACCAGTGGATTTAGTGTAGGTTCATTTATCACAATTTCTGTTGCCGTTTCAGAGTCTATATACCTTGAAGTTCCTCTGAATTGTTCATCAATCTTTACATTTGTACTCTCAACAATTTTCTGCAATCTCTTATTAAAACATCTATATGCCTTGCTCTTAGATGAATAACCAAGAAATATTCCTTCATCAATTCTAGGATCAAATTTGCCAATATACTCATCTCTTCTAATATAACATTTACTTCCAAAAATTCTGAAATACTTAAGAGTAGGAGTATTACCAAACCATAGTTCATGAGGGGTGTTACCGGTTTCACCTTTGATGTGAACTTTGTTGAATCTATAGACAACAGTGCTAACTGCTTCTCTCCAATACACGTGGTAAATTTGCTTCAGATAACATACTTCTTGCTGCATCCAAGATAGTTTTGTTTTTCCTTTCAACAACTCCATTCTGCTGTGGTGTTTGAGGTGCTGATAATTGTCTTCTGATTCCATTCACTTCACAGAATGTATTAAAGTCCTTAGATGTGAATTCTCCTCCTTGATCTGATCTTAAACATTTGATTTTCTTATCGGTTTCATTTTCAACCATTGCTTTGAACAGTTTGAACTTTCCAAGTGCTTCTGATTTTTCCTTGAGAAAAGTAACCCAACACATTCTAGAATAATCATCAATAATTAGCATGAAATATCTATCACCTTGTAAGCTTTTAGTTCTAGCTGGACCACATAAATCAGTGTGAATTAAATCAAGAGCATTATTGGATTTTTCTGGAATACTTTTGAAACTAGCTCTAACTTGTTTTCCAAATTGACATTCCTTACAAATTGTATTATGAGGTTTCACAATTTTAGGTAGATCTCTAACTACCTTGGAAGTACTGATTTTTACCATGCAATCAAAGTTTACATGACATAGTCTCTTATGCCATAACCAAATTTCATCTATATGTGTGATCAAGCATGTCTTTTCACTATTATTCAAATGAAAGATATTACCTCTATTCTGATTACCGGTTGCAATTTCCAAACCAGTTCTATTCATGATTTTGCATTTTCTATTTTTAAATTGTAACTGAAATCCCTTCTCAACTAATTGACCAACACTTATAAGATTATGCTTTAATCCTTCAACATAGTAGACATTGTCAGTGTTATGCCTTACCTTTGATTGAACAAGCTTTGTCATCTCCAAATCTTACTAAACTTGCATTGTATTCTTGAAAGTTCAAGAATTTACCTTTGTCTCCTGTCATATGATGTGAGCATCCCGAGTCAATGATCCATTCATCCTTTACTTCAACTTTAGCTGCTAGGGCTTGTTCTACCGGTTGAGTAGTAGGTGCCAGTTGATCTTCTATTATATCAACAAAAACCCATCCATTGTCGGCTGGATCCTCATCAGAATCATCAATCACACCTTCATCAACAATGTAACAAGATTTGTCTTTGTTCTTCTTAAATCTATATCTCTGATATTCAGGATTAGGCTTGTATGTTCTTCTAGCTTCTTCTCTTAGTCTAGCATGTCTATCAGGGCATCTCGAAGCCATATGACCAATCTTATTGCAGTTGAAACATTTAAAGGGTGCTTTACCTTCATACTTACTTCCAACTAGACCTTTTGGCATTTTCCTTGCAAATAGTGCTTCAAGTTCTTCAAGCTCTTCATTCTCCTTCCTAGTTTCTTCAAGTTCTCTTGCATAAAAGGCTTTCCAGTCTGATTTGTCAAATGATGGAGCAGATGATGTTGATGCTTTAAAGGCCAAATCTATCTTTATAGTAGCAACAAGACCAAATTCCTCAATTTCAAAGGCTGAAAGTTTTCCAATCAATGTATCCCTAGTTATTGATGTATTAGGCATTGTTCTCAACTCATTTATAGTAGTAACCTTCATTTTATATGCCGGTGGAAATCCTCTTAAGATTTTTGAAACAATTTCATCCTCACTTAAGGTTCCTCCACAACATTTAATACCCAAAACAATTTCATTTACTCTTTCCATAAAAGCAGAAATCCTTTCATCTTCTTCCATTTTCAAATGTTCATACCTGACTCGGAAGCTTTCAAATTTTGCAATTTTGACTATGGAATCTCCTTCATTCAATGTTTCCAAATGTTCCCAAATAGCTTTAGCAGTAGACCTATCTGATAATCCCATGATTTGTTGATCTGATAATGCGCTCAGAAGTTCTTCTCTTGCTTTGCAATCATTCTCCTCATCTTTAGATAAGGTAGTTGGAGCAGTTTGACCAGCTACAACAGCAGTATAACCATTCTTTGTAACTTCCCAGATGTCTTTACTAATGCAATTCAGATGTGTCTCCATCCTAATCTTCCATGTCCCATAGTTGGTTCCATCAAGTTTAGGATTGTCCTTCCTGAAATAATTAGTAGACATTGGATCTCCTCAAGTTGTTAAACTTCTGCAAAAGAGGATTGAGCTCTGATACCAATTGTTAGGTCCCGAAGACAACTGAGAGGGGGGGTGAATCAGTTGTCTAATAAATTCAAACCAAAAACCATTTAACCAACCTAATGCTTAGTATCGTTAAACCAGTTAAGTATGCCGGTAGACAGTGTTAACAATAAATTGTTATACCGGTAAAGATTAATGCATGAAACATAAACATAAAGTCATCCACAACACATAACACCAATATTTGTATGTGGAAACCCTATAAGGGGAAAAACCACAGTGGGAAACCTTACCCACAATCAAATGATACTACTGCAGATAGTAAGTGTACATAAATGGGGTTTGCACATACAGAAAGGCCAACAACCTAGAGCTCACTACTCAATCACAAAATGGGAGTCACACTGACTACAGTTGGATGGTTAAATCCAATAAGAATGTACTGCACAAAATAAAATCTTCATATGTTGGATTCAGTACCGGTGTAATGCTGATATGCTTCTACAAAAACCTAGCTTCACCTTCAAATGATGTCTTTGTGTATACCTCTGCTTAATCTCGCATATACCTTCTCACAAACCTTTTTCGCATGCCACATCCGATCTTACAAATAAGATCTTACATTTATACCATAACCTAAGACCAATTTTAGTAGGTCGGCTCTACAAGATATTACAAAAAAACATTTTACAAACAATATAATATCCGATGCAATAACCAATTGAACATGTTGGCTTAATGCATTTACAATAATAATAAATCATCTCCATAGCGTGCCATGCTGATCTGGAAAAGATAAACCTGTCAGTGTAATCCTAGACCTATTTGCCAGTAAAAGAAAATATGCAAATATGAATATACCAATGATTAATTCTTCAAAACAAAGTGTCCACACGATGTTTTTGATATTACGAAGTGTCTTCCATATCATTCCAAGTGCCGATGAACTATATACCAGTAACTGTGCAATAGTTACTTGCTTGCCGATGAATGTTGCTGGATCTCCAAAGTGCTAGTGTTCCAGTAGGTGTTGACATCAATGACAAAACCATACCAAAATACCAACAAATGCTTGTCATGAACACTCAAAGAACTTATGAAATTATACATGTTTTGGCATGCACATAAATTGGTGTGATATTCTCAACTCTAATAGAATCTTTAGTGAATTCTCCATGAAGACCAATGTGAAGGATTTTGTCTCATTAAATAGGTTGCAATGCAAATGTTAGAATATTCCTAACATACCCCTTCTAATTAAAATTTGACCCCCCTTTTGTACTTGATTGCCCAATTTTAAAGCCCTATTTGGTCTCCCAAATTTTCATATCTAGTTGGTGCCCAAAAATCGAGTTTAGGTCAACCATACAAAATATTATTATTAAAGTGATATTATTATATATTTATTGTTATTTGTTAGTGTTTAAAAACACTTTTAGGTGTTGCAAGTCAACCTTAGGTGTTAGGGATATTGACATTATGTGAAATAATGTTAGGATTTGTTTATACCCTAAAACTTCATATGTGTCATTTATAAAGTTATATAGTAAATGTTTGTTACACGTAAATGTCGAGCAATATAACATCTTATTGAGTTTTCTTGAGCACTTAAATAACATTAATTTTTTGAGTAATTATAACTTCTTAATTTTTAATTCTTGGTTTTGATTAAGCAAAAACAGGTTTTGAGGAGACCCAAAACCCCTTACATCAAAATTCAAAGATAGATAATTAAAGCAATTGGACCAAGATTAACAACAAAGAAACAAAACAGGATGCAAGAGAGAAGGACAATAGAGACACAACAACCAGAGGAAAGAACACCAAAAAACTAGTGAGGTGCTGGTGAAGACAACCACAAAAAACCAGGACTAGTTACATGAAAATATTGAGACCATCAGTAGCCTCTTTCTCTAGCATCATCATGGTCTTTGTAGCTTCCTTGAGCTTGAGAAGATCCCGAGGCATAGGTACCTCCACAACCTTGGTGCTTTGTCTGGTCCTCCTCATAGAGCGAGGGATATCCTTGGAGCTAGAGACCCCAACATCCATCTCTAGATCCACAAAGTTCTTGTCATTATGCATCTTCTCCAATATAGCTACTATTGCCTACATATTGGTAATAGACACTCTTAGCATAGCCACACTATTCTCCATGATCTTCTTGAGGATAGTCTTAGTTTTCTGCATTTTCAGGCTAATCTCCCCAAACTTTTCATCATATCTATTCTTAAAAAGCTCAATAGCCTCACCATATTTCTGAAGGCACTCCAACATCATTCTTTTTTCATCTTCTTTCCACAGGTCACACTTATTTCTCTCTAAAGCACATCCTTTCCCATTGTCCTTAATTCTTGCCTGACCCTCTTTCTCCACAACCCCTTCAACCCTTTCTAGCTTAGCTAAGGTAGTTCTCTACTTGAGATGTAGAGTCTTAATTTCATGGAAGCGAGGAACTTCTAGCAGTTCCCAAAATATCAAGCATCATTTCAGGCTTGTCTTGTAAGTCCTGGGAGTCCAAGTCCATCGGTTCTGAATCCTAGTTTTCAGAAAAATTAGGAGGCTGCTCACCCCCATATTAGAATCAGATAAAATTAACCTCTTACCCTTACCCTTGGGCTTCACCTTGTAACTAGAGGTTTCCTCCACCGACGAGACATCATTTTTCTTCTTGGGGATTCTGACCCTCTTCTTAGGGGGGGTAGAGGTGATGACCTTAACCTCAGACTCAGAGTCATCAGAACCATCACTAGGGGTGTAATCCTCATCTTTATCTTCCAAACTAGCCTTCACCCTACAAACCCTAGCTTCAAAGTGCTCATAAATTAAAAGAATTAATCCCTGATGAGCCAAAAAGCTCGACTTAGGGTTCATAATATGGTCAGCCAGACAATCACTAAGGGAAGAAACTAGATAATAAGGAAAGGAAACCTTATTCCCATATCTAAAATGATTGAGAAACACAAAATGGTAGCTATAAACTTTAGTAAACCTCCCATCAACTGTAACAAATTCCATTATCACTTTCAACATTTTATGCTAGAATATTTTTACCTGGTTGGGAGAGAAGTAAGTTCTGTCATGCTTGACAAGCCTCTCATTTTCGTCTTCATTCTTTTGAAATGTTTTCACCGTATTGTCAGATAATTTTCTATTCCTGAAGAATTAGGCCCCTTCCATCAACAACCCTGTAACCTCTGCAACCAAATTCTCATCCAACTTCACCGTCTGCCCAAATAGAGTGACTTGTAGAAGAGAGGGAGAAATTGACAAAGGAAAATGAACATTGGGAAGCACAAATGAAGTTGAGGTTGGAAAACCTAGAGAGGAAAGTGAAGAGTTGGCACTTGAAGGTGCAAATGAGGGTAGTTTGGCCTGTGAAGAAGCTAAGAGAAACAAAGAAGAAGGATAATGAGGAAGCCTTGAAGGTGATTGATGAGTTGAGATGCCAAGGTGAATGGCATGAGAATGAGAATGAATTTGGTGAAGGAGAAGAACTTGATCTATGGGCATTGTATGCAGCCACAGAGGAAGAATGGAGAAGCCATAGTGGGGTTGACTCACTTGAGATGTTGACACAAAATATTCCTTTGATGGAACAAGCTGATATTGAAATCAATGATGACACTATATTTGTTTTTTCTAATCATTTGTATGTAGGTTTGCTAAGTGTTTACATGGATGCAAATGTTGGAGGTGCTTATATTGAGTACCATTTCCTTGGGAGGAGTTGCAATGAGCCACCAAAGCATGGAAATATTCTTGTAGGGTACAAGGAGAAAGTACCTATGAATTGGAAGACCAAAAAGAAGAGGAAACCATTCAAGGGGACCTTGAATCTTTTGTCCTCGGGAGTATGGTGCAGGAGCACCTATGAAACACCTATGAAGCACCCATGAAGACCTATGGAGGCAAGGTGCACTAGGGTCACTAATAGGCCCTCATGGAGAATCAAGTGGAAATGAAGTCTAAAAGGTCTTAAAACAATGTAATCATGGCCATTAGAGCCAATAAATGCAATGAAATGTAATAGGAAGGTCAAAAAGTGTAAAATTGTCAAAATTGGCAATTAGGCCTAGAAAGGGCTAAAATTGGGTTTTGAAGGGTAGAATAGGTTTGTGAGGAATAAAACATGTATTAAATGTTTTTAAGGTCATATTAATACAATTTTTATGTGTTGGTAGAGTTAGGGGTCAAGTTTGGTCATGTTGACAACTTTGTTTGTCAAATGACAACTTTTTGAGCAACTTTTATTGTCAAAATTGCAAAAAATGACAAAAATAGTTGGTTAGAGGTAGTTGGGTGGTTATGGTTCGGTATTGAAGGAAAAAATTTCTATAAAAGGTTATAAAACAATAACATTGAGGTATATGGTGAGTGTATGGTCAAAGCCAATCATTTGGAGCAATAAAAACCATATTTTTATGTGCATTTTCTAAGTTTTTAACGTGACAGTCAGATCTCTCATTGGTTTTGATGCATTTCATGTTTGTATTATGAGAGATTATTTATTAGAGTTTATAGAGGAATGAATTAACTTTACTTTGGAGGTGGTGGAATTCATTTTCATTGTGTTTTACCAAAGTTATTTGCATTTTCATAAAATCTGCCAGAACCCTGGCTTAGGGTAACCGGTGGCTTCATAAATGTAGTATCTTTTGTTTTGATGCATAAAAAATCCTCATTTTGGGTAGGGATGATTAAAATCATGTAGAATACATGTCCATAGTGTGTGTAGGGTGTCATGCAAGGGTTTAGCATGTGCTACATGATGGTTTCAGTCTGTTAGGATAGTCATAGGTGCAATTTGACTATCACAGTCAAGTGAAGAAGGCTTTGTTTGATATGAAAAAGTGTGTGATGGATAGGAGGGATTAGAGAAGAGTTGGAGGGTGTGTTGACAACCTTCCCAAGGTGTTGGTTCAAGTGGAGTGCCCAAGGGAGGGGCTAAACCAGTAGTTTGTAGAGGGTGATCAAATGACAGTCACAGAAAAATGTATCCTGATGCGGGGGCCATATCGCGGAGTTAAACTGTTGGATTTGCTTAAATTTTGGATATTTTGTTCCAAATAAAGTTATTCAGAATATCACTAGAGCTATTGAGGATTTTTGAACCTATTCAAAAGTTATATACCTCTGTGTATAGGTATAACTAAGAGGACAACAAGAAGGTAACTTTGGTTTTATTTAATCAAAGTGTTGACAATTTTTGGCTTGTGAACCTAGTTTGGAGTTTGGTTGGGTTGTAATAATTCCAAATGAAATGTGGAAGATTCTACCTTTGTGTTATGGTATGGATAGGCTTAAGAGTCAAGTGTTGATCCTTGAGTAGGGTCTAAAGGTGTGAGTAGGTCACTAAAACCGTGAAAGTGAAGTCTTAGACAAATTGATGAGATGATCAATCATGATCAATAGGAGTTGGAATGGGAAGTTGGTTTTACCTAGAATGTATAAGGATCCTCTGGAGTGTCACCTTGATTCAATGAACCCTTGAGAGGTCTAGAGTAAGGGGATCCCTTTGCATCACCCTCATGTAGTCCACCTCATGCAATCTAGAAACTTCTCATCAGCTTGACCATCATTAATGAAGCAAATCGATCTAAGGGCCATCATGATATAATAAGGGAATAACCTTTCCATTAATGCGATCAAAAAATAATTTCTCCTTAGCCTCTAAAGACATATTGCTTTCACCTTGCCACATGATAGGGGCCGATAATTTAACTCCTATGTTGGCAAAGGTGTCTGCAACCTTATTTTCTTCCCTATAGGCATGAGGTATAACACACATATCCAAGCCTTCAATAATTTTAAGGGCCCTTATAATAATGTTTTTCATTTTCCCAAGAGGGCTTAGCCAAGACTTTTAGACATTTAATAATATTCAAGGAGTCCCCCTCTATCCAAACTTTTTAAAATTGCAATTTCTCAATAATTTTAAGGCTCTCCATAGCTGTCATAACTTCAGCTATGTGCTTGGTTTGGGAACCCAAAGGTAGGGCCACCACAGCCAAACAATGCCCTTTAGAATCTCTTACCACTCCCCCCCCCCCCCCCCAACAGGTCCAGGGTTCTCCTTAGTCACCCCATCAAAATTAACTTTTACCCATCCCTCTGAGGGGTAATTCTAGACAACATCGTCTCTAGATTTATTTGCTTTGACTTTGCTAATATCATCCTCTAACCCCCACTCCATAGAGATCCTCTTATCCTCCTCAAAAATAGAAGTGGAAGGAAGATAGCAAATACCACTGCTAATTAACTTCATATTTTCTTTGATGGATCCACACACCTTGTCAAAAACAATAATGACTCTCTAAAGATTTTGTTGCTCCTTTCCTTCCAGGCATGCCAGGAGACATAGGGAAATAGAAGGGACTAAAGAGTTTTGATAAAAGAGTTGGATGAGGGACACCTCCATTGAACAAATAAATCTTCCACCTTATCCAGAAAGACCCAAGCAATCTTCCACTTATGCAATATCATACCCCAAATCTCCACCATGAAGGGGGAATGAAGCACAAGGTGAGATATAGATTCTTCAGCATTGAGACATAAATGACATCTATTTGGAATCAGGAACCCTCTCTTACTTAAATTATTAGTAGTATGGATTTTATTTTGGAGCAAAAGCTAGAAGAAAATATTAACCTTATGGGTGAGGTTTTTGATCCAACCCTTGGCGCAAATAGGAGGATGGGGTAGGGGAGAAACCAGTTTTCTAACAACACAAGCTACAGAGAAGGATCCATTTGGGGTCAGCCTCCAAATAAAACAATCTTCAACCAGAGGATTAACAAACACGGACAACAAAGCATGCTAGATTGGAGAAAAGACAACATTAATTTCCTTCAGACTAACCCAAGAAGAGTTCTGCCCGTAGTCAGAAACAAAATAGCCAAATCTAGCTTTGCAAATATTGACAAAGGGCAAGAGATAAAGGGACAAGAAGAGGGGTTCATAAAAAATCCAACATCTTCCCAAAATCTAATGCTAGAACCCCTACCTAATACCTAGCCAGCTCCGGCTTCAACCACCTTCTTAGCCTTGAGAATGCTATTCCAAATGAAGGAACCATGTGGAGAGTTATAAGAATGAAATAAGGAAACGATATTAGGGACACCATTAAGGTATTTGTTGAACCACACTGAATTACATTCCTTCCTTTCACTAGAAGTCGTGCAAACCTATTTAGCTAACAAGGCATTGTTAAAGTCTTTAATAGCCCTTAAGCCTAGACCCCCCAAATCTTTGGGTAAGATAACCATCTCCCAGGCAACCAAAGGCATAATTCTCCTATCTTCAACTCCAGACCATAATAATATTTTCTGTATCTTCTCAATTGCTTCAACAAATTTGGAGGGAATCATAAGTAGACTCATAGTGTAAACATGAAGATTTTGAAGCAAGGATTTTAGTAACTGCAATTTCCCAACTTGACTAAGCAAGGCAACTTTCCATCCTGCCATTTTCTTATTGAACCTATCCACAATGGAGCTCCAAAAGGTGTCAGGAGTGGATGATCCCAATGGAAGTCCTAAGTAAATTGAAGGAAAGGAATCCACAACACATCCAATGATGTCAGCAATTTTTCTTTGCCTCCAAGGAGGAGTATTGATGAAGAAGATAGATGTCTTATTCTAATTGATAATCTAGCCAGAAGCTTGAGCATAGGTTTGCAAAGCACCTTTAAAAGATCTAGGTTCATGGACACTAGAAAACCCAAGGAGGATGGTATCATCCACAAATTTAAGGTTTGAACAAACGAGATTGGAAGATGAAGGCCTCAATCCTTTGATTTCCCCTAAACTAGTCAGCTTTTGAAGATATTTGCTTTATCTTTCTACCACGATAATAAAAAAGATGTAGGAGATGGGATCCCCTTGTCTTAAACCTCTTGAAGGCTTGAAGAATCTAGAGGGGGAGCCATTTATGATAACAAAGAAAGAAGGAGTAGGGATAAGTTGCCAAACAATACAGGATACTCTGTCATCAAAGGCATAAGCTTGGAGGATTCTTCTTAGAAAACACCAATCAACTCTATCACAGGCTTTAGCAAGATCTAGCTTAATAAGAAACTCCTCTTTCTTAGAGGCATCCAGAGAATGAATATTCTCATGAATCATAATAATGAAATCTAGGATTTGGCTTCCTGAAATGAAGCCATTATGTTGTGGGGAGATGAGGGAGGGAAGGACAACTAGCATCCTAGAAGTGACAACCTTGGATATAATCTTGTACAAAGAATTAAAAAGACTAATAGGTCTAAATTTGTCCAAAGAGTCCACCCTAGGGATTTTGGGAATAAGAACTAGAAAAGTTGAGCTGACCTCCTTGAGGAGAGATTTAGACCCAAATAATCCCTTAACAACATTAACAATATCCTTCTCAACTATGTGCCAAAAGGAATGGAAGAAAAACATGGGATACCCATCTGGACCAGGGGATTTATCTCCCTAAAAGGAAAAGACAACCTTTTTGATCTCCTCTACAGAAGGAATAGCCGATATGCTTTTATTTTGATCAACCCCAATAACTTTCAAAATATTTTCCAGCAAAGAATCCTGACTTCTCAGACAGAGATTAGACTCAACAGTCAAAAGAACAACAAAAAAATGGATAGCCTCAACAACTATCTCCTCCTCTATTTTAATGACATTTCCATCTCTCACCAACTAGGATTTTCTATTTGCAGCTTTGTGTTTCATAGTAGACATATGGAAGTATTTGGTGTTTTTATCCCCCGCAGAAAGCCACAAAGCTCTCGACCTTTGTATCCAGAATTCTTCCTCATTGGCAATGATACTATGATATATGGAAAGGATTTCATTTTATTTACCTCTTGAAATAGACTTAAATCCCTCTTTCTAAATACTATCCTGAACCTATTTTAACTCCATTTGTAAAGTTGATTTAGTAGCAAAAATGTCTCCAAAGACCTCTTTATTCCAAGATCTGACATTGTCCTTGACAAATCTTAAATTTTTAACAACTTTAAATATAGGAGTACCCTCCACATTGATATTCCACCATCTAAAATATTTTCCTCCAAGGAAGGGTGAGATAACCACATTTTCTCAATTCTGAAAGGAAAGTTGCATTTTTAATGAGAACATCAACAATGAAGGATATGGGGAATGATCCGAACCAACTCTATTGATGGCAGATAAAGAACAGTGTTATTTAGAGAGCCAATCATTAGAAATCAGAGATCTATCCAACCTAACCTGGATCAATTCATCATCATCCCTCCGGTTAGACAATGTATAGGAAGCCCCTTGTAACTCTACATAAAAAAGAGCCAAGTTATTGATAAACTCCATAAGATCCACTATGTTGTCCAATTGTTCTTGAGATCTCCCATACTATTTTACTTCCTGGAGAGGGGTATTAAAATCTCCCATAATCAACCAGCTTTCATGAGAAAAAACTCCTCTTCTCCTCAACCTTTCTCCAAAACTTATACTTAGCCACCTTTGTATTGGTGGTGTAAATATTAGATAAAACCCAATAGAAGTCATGCCTTATATGGTTTAATATAAGAGAGATCAAGTTACAATCTACTTCAATAACTTCACCCTCAATGGTTTTCTCGTTCCATAAGATAGCAACACCACCAGAAGCATCATCAGAGCTGCTACCAATAGCTCCTCCAAATTTGAAAAGGTTAACTTTTTCTACTTTTTCTTTACTCATCTTAGTTTCTTGAATTAAAATAACATCCGACTTATGGTCTCTTACCAGATTCTGGAGAATATCCTATTTGTGGTGGCCATTAAGCCCCTAAATGTTCCATGAAATAATCTTGGGGAATAGGTTTCCCAGATAGTTTGATGGCTCCCATCAACAATGTTTTGTTTGCTTTCAATTTCTCTATGCCATCTAGCAGATTTCCTGCCTGGTGAAGATTTAGAATGTCCAACATCTGTTTTAGCCCTAGTTCTAGTTTGCACCCCACTATTAGGACACATTTTCTTATTTTTCTTTCTTCTAGCTGATTTACAAGATTCTTCATCTTCTTCTTGTTTGCTTGCAAATATGTTATCATCTTGATCTTGGTAGATTCCCCCACCATAATCCAGAGTATGGGGATTCTTTTAAGGGCATTAGGGTTCTTCAATTTGACTGAGTCTTGAGATCCCAAACCATCCAACCCATTAAGAGAAAAATTAGTTTTAGGGACCACAGACGTCCCTCTTTCCAATATTGTATCTTCTCCACTATCTAGAACAACCTTTATTTCTCCATCTTCAAGATAATTAATCTCTTTATTAACCTCAAGATCAAGATTTGGAATAGGATTCAAACCTTGAGGAAGGGTAGAGAAGTCTTCACTAGTAGGTTTAACTCCTTCAACCCTCACATCTTTTGATAGGTGCATTTGAGAAATACCATGTACTTGTTTGTTTATAGAAGGGGCCTGCTCAAGAACCACAGGGTTTTCCATTTTACCCTCAGTAGAGATAATAGAGGTCAGGGCCAGATTATCCTTTTTCTAATGCATCTCCCCTTGAGAGATACCATCACCTTTATTTTGTTTCTCCCTCCAAATATGTTTATGAGACCCTTTTCTATTAGGTGGGTTCCTCTGAAAGCTAGGACAACCCTATTAGGATAACCGGTGAACAACTGAGAGGGGGGGGGGATTAATTAGTTGTTGAAAAATTATATCAATTAATCCACTTTACAACCTTAAACTAGTGCACATAAGCATTAAGTACCAGAATAGCATAAAAAAATATCGGTAAGCAATAAAACTTAAGAATAAAACAGAGAACTAACACAATGCAACCATACCACATAACACCATGATTTGTAGGTGGAAAACCCAATAAAGGGAAAAACCATGATGGGAAGCCTACCCACAATCAGATGATACTTTTGCAGAAAGTATGTGATACAATAAGGGGTTTGCACATGCAGGAAGGCACACTACCTAGAGCGTACTGCTCATTACAAAAGAGTCTCACTAACTACAGAGAGGTTATAACCACCTTAAGATACTTGGACAATAATCTAGTAGAGTGAACTACCAGAGATAGCATCTACCATGCTTGATTACAATCTCGGATAAGTTCAATACTGGAGGCCTTTGACCTCTTCCTTAAACCCAATTTGATCACTTATGATCGACCAAAACTCCTTCATATATGATATTGCATTTCATTCCATATCCTTTTCATATGATCTACAATGAGATCTTACATCATTTATACACTTAAAGCCTAAACCAATTAGGTCGGCCATCCAAAAGATATTACAATAAGATCATTACATACATCCATATTACAATGATATGCCATGTTGTCTTAGACCAAAACAACATTAACCAATCCTTAAAATATCCCAGTAACGTGTAGGGAACACGTTAACATGATACTGGTGCATAACCTAGATAGGTATCAGAACTATTCTGGGTCCACCATGCCAAAGCTATGTCTTCAAGCAATTGAAGTTGATCACCTTCAACATCTTTAATTTCATGTAGAAGCCACACCAATACCACTTATGCATCATGTCAAGAATTCTCAGAGAAAGCTCTATCGGTTAAACCTTAAACCCATGCCGGTAACACAAGATCTTCTGTCGGTAACCAAAAACCTATCCACTGGTAACAACTAGTGCTGGTAACCAACCATAACAGCTAGTGTTGACATCAATGAAAAAACATCAATGCAACACATAATCAATTCCTCCATAATGCTAACAAACCCTTGGCCCAGTGTCTAGATTTTTTGTAATGGAAGAAAACAAACGGTAAGGATTCATACTCTATAGCTTGCACCCATTTCCCCAGCTTAGAGAAAATATCAATCGATGATGGTAGATCAGTATTTTGGCAGATATTTACATAGATCCTAGCATACACTAGGATTTTTCTAGCTGTAGTCATTGAGTCTAGGGCAAGAATGTTAGGGGTCCCACAGATACTAAGAGGGGGGGGGGGGCTGAATCAATATCTGACCGGTAATAAGTATTTCTTAATTTAAAACATGCAGAACATAATATAATAGTGTACCAGTATGCAAGAAATAATGCAATAAATAGAATCAAGAATATCCACATGAACAGGACACCATAACACAAGATGTTTAACGAGGAAACCCGGTGTGGGAAAAAACTCGGTGGGATTTGTGACACACAATATTCACTCACTGGCCAATAAGAGAATATTACTTATAATAGGGACTTACACATGCAAGAAGGCCAACTGCCTAGAGCTCACTACTCAATGGGAAGTCACACTGACTTACAATAAGGATTATACTAATCCAGTGACTTGTACTGCTTTACAATAGCATCTCCAATGCCAGATTCAGTACCAGTTCTTGCTTTGTTCTTTACATATACCCTTGACCTATAATTTGCACATTAGGTCTGCCTAATAATTTTCTTTATGCCCTTACATCACTTCTTCAAATGTCTACAATGATCTCCTTTATATACAAGAGTCATTTTACAATTTGCCAAGTCGGCTTACAATAATAAACAAAATATTACATAACAAAAATCATGTTGGCCTCTATGCCGGTATACATATTTTCTTCTGTGCCGGTGTCGGTGTAGAGTAATCTATTGATGCAAGTGTATTGTCTTGCCTGTGTAATGCTTTGTCGGTATGATGTCTTGCCGGTGCCATAGGATTGCAAGGTTGCCTGTGTAATGCTTTGTCGATATAATGCCTTGCCGGTGCCATAGGATTGCAAGGTTGCCATCAATGACAAAACCTTCAATCACATACAATGTCTCATTAGAGTGTCCATATGCCAACAAAGAAGACCACCAAAGGAACTGACAATGCCCTTGAAGACATCTTTAAACCAAAACTCCATCGACAAACTAGGCAGCCTTACCCAGATAGGAGCCGAGTCAAAAAAAGAATCATTTAACTCCTGATTAGGGGACCATTTTCTTAAGGAAACTGAAGATATCCCAACCATCCAAGGACCTCCACACATAACACCTTCCAATTCTTCTGAACACAAAAAGTTGAAGGCAAAAAACCCTTTAGGCATCGCAGAGATTTCAACTTGGCCTTTCAATCACCATTTCTTTTTGGCAAAATCTCTCACCACACCAATATTAGGTCTTGGACCAACAAATTTTCCAACTAAGGTGAAGGCCATTATTGAAATATTATGATCAATGACAGCATCAGGAAAAGAGATAGAAAACTTACCCACTGCCTTGTTTGATAAGTCTGAAACACTAGGAAAGGAAGATTTTCTAGTGGGTTTTTGTTGGCATTATTGATTATGTGTTGCATCGATGTTTTGTCATTGATGTCAACACTAGCTATTACTAACAGACAAAGTTACACTGACTGATATAGATGGTTACCGACATAAAGGTTACTGGTATAAGATCTAGTGTTACCAACAGAAGAGATTATCTGTTGAACACTTCCAACATGTTTGGATCAGTGAAGTATATTGGATTTCATGAGTTATATGCTCCATGAGCATGTTTTGGTTAGTTGGTATTGGATTGTTATTTGATGTTATCATACACTCTGACAAACCCTTACTAGCATTGGTTTAAGGCTTTACCGACAGAGCCTTTCATTGAGGAATCATGACAGGATGCACAATTGGTGTTGGTGCAGCTTCTTCGAGATGCTGAAGATGTTCATTGATCGTGCTTCACTCACTTGAAGACATTTCTTTGGCGTGGTGGACACAGAATAGGTCTAGTACCTATCTAGGTTATGGACTAGTATCTTACTAACATGTACTCTACACGTTACCTGGATGATTCAAGATGTTTTATGGATTTATTATTATTGTTTTGGGCTTAAGACGACATGGCATATCATTGTAATAAGGAATTATGTAATTGTAATATCTTTAGGTGGTCGACCTAATTAGTTTAGGCCTTAGGGTTTGTATAAATAAGAGGTAGAAACTCTTTGTAAAGTATCATGGTTATTGGAAAGGTCATGGTCAAGGAATGTAATGTGCAAATAGTGTAATATCATTCAGGCAGAGGAGTTAATAGATCATTGGTGATCGGATTGGATTCAGAAGAGGATTTAGTCCTCCGACATTGAGCTTAATCGAGACTATAATCAGGCTTAGTAGATGTTATTTCTAGCATTTCACTCTATTGGATTTTTGTCCATTTATCTTGAGAAGGTTGTAGCCTCTTTGTAGTCAGTGAGACTCTTTTGTAATGAGTAGTACACTCTAGGCAGTGTGCCATCCTGCAAGTGCAGGCCCCTCATTGTAACACATACTTTCTGCAGAAGTATCATCTGACTGTGGGTAGGCTTCCCATCATGGTTTTTCCCTTTTCGGGTTTTCCACATACAAATCATGGTGTTACATGGTATGGTTGCTTTGCATTAATTATCAGGTTAATTTATAAGTTGTATTGTTTACCGGTATCTGTTTCTATTGACATCTATTTGTGCTTTACTGATACTTGATCTGTTTAAGGTTATATTGTGGATTAAAAGTTATAATCTATTAACAACTAATTCACCCCCCTCTCAATTGTTCACCAGTTATCCTAACAATTGGTATTAGAGCTTTGGTCCTCTTTTGTAGAAGCTTAACTGCTTGAGGTAGATCTTATGGCAGCTAACACTTCTAATCCATCAACAATTGTTTTCAGAAGAGAAATCCCTAAGCTTGATCAAACAAATTATGGGATATGGAAAATTAGAATGGAGACTCATCTGAGATGTCTTGGCAAGGATATTTGGGAGATCACTGAGAAAGGATATACACCTTATGATCCGACATTTGTCAATCCTACTCCTACAGTCCTAGACAAGAATATTAAAAATGATTGCAGTGCTAGAGAAGTCCTCTTATGTGTACTTACTGATCATCAGATTACGAGATTGACTGACAAATCATCAACTAAGGTTATATGGGAATTATTGCAAACTCTGAATGAAGGTGACCCTACTATCAAAATTGCTAAACTTGATGGTTACCGGGTAGGGTATGAAAACTTGAAGATGGAAGAAAATGAAAGAATTGCTGTATTTATGGAAAGAGTAAATGAGATTGTTATGGGAATTCAATGTTGTGGAGGATTTCTAAGTGAAGATGAAATAGTTTCCAAATTCTTGAGAGCCCTTCCACCGACTTATAAGATGAAGGCAACTACAATTAATGAGCTAAGAACAATGGCAAACACTTCAGTCAACAAAGACATTCTGATTGGGAAATTATCTGCTTTTGAGCTTGAAGAATTTGGATATTCTGGAGTTGTAAAATTTGAAGCTTCTTTTCATGCATTATCATCAACATCAACCAACAAAAGTGATTGGAGAGCCCTACATGTAAAAGAACTGGAAGACATGAGGAAAGAAGATGAAGAACTTGAGCAACTTGAAGCCTTATTTGCTAGAAGAGTACTTAAAGGTCCAACTAGAAGTAAGTATGAAGGAAAAGCACCTTTTAAATGTTTTTCATGTAATAAGATTGGTCATTTTGCATCTATATGTTCTCAAAGGAATGCAAGGTTTGAGGAAAGAGTTAAGAAACCTTTTAAGCCTAACCCGAATAGATATAGATTCAAGAAAAATAAACAATGCTACATAGCCGATGAGGAAGAAGTAACTGATGACTCTTGAGATGAACTGACAGAAGACTCTGGTAGTGGATCTGGAAATAGAAAGGAATGGGTGTTCTATGCTTTGAAGGAAGATGAACTAGAACCAACTATCAAAAATGAAGAGAAGGCCCTGGTAGCAAAAGTTGAAGATAAGGATGAATGGGTAAATGATAGTGGATGCTCACATCATATGACTAGAGACAAAAGAAATTTTCTATCCCGGCAACAATACAATGGTGGTCAAGTTAGATTTGGAGATGACAAGACATGTATGATCAAGGGTAGAGGTATTATTTCTTTGGATGGCAAGCATAACACTGATAATGTCTATTATGTAGAAGGTTTAAGGCATAATCTTTTGAATGTTGGTCAATTAGTTGATACGAGTTTTCAACTTCAGTTTAAGGATAGAAAATGTAAAAATCATTTACAAAACTGGTTTGGAGATTGCAACTGGTATTTAGACATGAAGTAACATCTTTCACTTGAACACTAGTAATAATAAATGTTTTATTGCTCATATTGATGATAGTTGGCTATGGCATAAGAGTTCGTGTCATGTTAATTTTGATTGTATTGTTAAGATCAATTCAACTAAGGTAGTCAGAAATATACCTAAGATTATGAAGCCTCATAATCCGGTATGTAAGGAATGTCAATTGGGTAAGCAAGTCAGAAGTTCTCTTAAGAGCATACATGATAAATCTAATGATGTACATGATTTTATTCACACTGACTTGTGTGGTCCATCAAGGATTAGAAGCTTTCAAGGTGATAGGTATTTCATGTTGATTATTGATGACTATTCTAGAATGATGTGGGTGACTTTTCTAAGGGAGAAGTCTAAAGCTTTTGAGAAATTCAAGATCTTTAGAGCAAAAGTTGAAACAAAAACTAGACTGAAAATTAAATGTCTAAGAACAGATCATGGGGGTGAGTTCACTTCTCATGAATATAACAACTAATGTGAGACAAATGGAATCTGGAGACAACTATCTACACCTAGGACTCCTTAGCAAAATGGATTAGTTGAAAGGAAGAGCATAACTATTTTGGATGCAGCTAGATCTATGATGATGGAAGCCAAATTGCCCCATATCTACTAGAGAGAAGCAGTGAGTACAACAATTTACACATTCAACAAAGTTCACATCAAAGGTGAAATCGGTAAGACCTCTTATGAATTATGGTTTGGACATACACCTACTGCTAAGTATTTTAGAATTTTTGGAAGTAAATGTTATATCAAAAGAGATGATTCAATTGGAAAGTTTGATCCTAGATGTGATGAAGGAATATTTCTTGGTTATTCAATTCAAAGCAAATCATATAGATGTTATAACAAAAAATTGTAGAAAATTGTGGAAAGTGCTAATGTGAAAGTGGATGAACAATACAAAAATCATTTGATATCATATGACAAGAATTTGGTAGTGGAAATGATCATAA
This sequence comes from Cryptomeria japonica, assembly GCF_030272615.1. NCBI lineage: Eukaryota > Viridiplantae > Streptophyta > Pinopsida > Cupressales > Cupressaceae > Cryptomeria > Cryptomeria japonica. Next base: position 138,485,977 of record NC_081414.1, on the reverse strand, counting down.
CATAACCAATAATGCCTCAATCGGTACAGGAAGCTGAAACAGTTACACCGACACTATCAAAAAATTCAACTGTGACTGATGATCAGAGTGGTGAACCTGAAGTTCAAAAGACTCCAAGGTATGTAAGATTAAATCATTTTGAAGATCAAATTATTGGAGATAGAAACAAAGGAGTAATGACAAGAATAAAACTGGAAAATGAAGAGGTATGTCTTATTTCTCAAGTTGAACCGGCAACTGTTATTGAAGCTTGTAAGGACAAACATTGGTTAAAGGCTATGGAAGATGAATTAGATCAAATAGAGAAGAATGAAACTTGGTCTTTGGTTCCCCAACCTAAAAAAAAGAATGTTATTGGAACTAAATGGGTTTTTAGGAATAAACTGAATGAGGATGGTCAAGCTGTAAGGAACAAGGCTACATTGGTTTGTAAAGGATATTCTCAAATGGAAGGAATTGATTATGGTGAGACATTTGCACCTATAGCTAGAATTGAAGTTGTTAGACTATTTCTTGCCTATGCAGCTTATAAGAACTATAAGGCTTATCAAATGGATGTAAAATGTACATTCTTGAATGGTGAGCTTGAGGAAGAAGTTTACATTGAGCAACTTGATGGATTTTCACTGATAGATAACAAAGACATGGTTTGCAGATTGAAGAAAGCTTTATATGGTTTGAAACTGGCTCCTAGAGCTTGGTATGCAAGGTTGGATAAATATATTTTGAAGCTTGGTTTTACTAAAGGCAATGCTGATAGTAATCTATATTATAAGATCACTGATAATGATATTCTAATTATTGAAGTTTTTGTTGATGATATCATTTTTGGAGGAGATGATAAATTGTGCATGGAATTTGCTAACAACATGAAAAATAAATTTGAAATGTCCATGATTGGTGAGATGAAATTTCTCTTAGGTTTGCAGATTACTTAAATTGACAAAGGCATTTTTATCTGTAAAACTAAGTATCTGAGGGAATTGTTGAAAAAGTTTGGTATGGAGAATTCCAAACCGGTAAGTACTCCTATGGCTACAAGTGAAAAATTATCTATCAAGGATACTTCTTCACCGGTAAATCTGACAAGGTATAAATCTATGATTGGTGGTCTATTATATCTAACTTAGACTAGACCTGATATTATGAATGTAGTAAGTATTGTTTCAAGATATCAAAGTAAACCTAAAGAAAATCATGAATGTGCAGTAAAGAGGATATTTCGGTATTTGCAAGGAACAATAGAATATGGTTTATGGTATTCCAAAAATGATGATTTCACTTTATGTGCATATACTGACTCAGATTGGGCAGGTGATACTGATGACAGGAAGAGCACTTCTAGTGGAGATTTCTTTCTTGGAAAGAAATTGGTTTCATGGATAAGAAAAAAATAGTCATGCATTTCTTTATCTATTTCAGAAGTTGAGTATGTTGCAGCAACAAATAATTGCACTCAAGTTTTATGGATGAAGCAAATGTTGAAGGATATCAGGGTAAATTGTAGTGAACTGGTAGTTATCTATTGTGATAACTCTACAACTATTGACATGCCCAAGAATCGAGTATTTCACTTTAAGACTAAGCATATTTCAATAAAGTATAACTTTCTGAAGGACAAGGTAGAAGAAAAGGAAGTCAAATTGGTTTATGTGAACACTAAAGAACATATTGCAGACATATTCACTAAACCATTGTCTAAGGAATCATTTGAATACTTGAGAGATAGGTTGGGAGCTTTTGCCTCTCTGACAGAGACTTGATTGATGAAGTTTGTCATCAGTCCGGTATGCATTATCAGGAACATTATCTTTTTCGGCACTGATGAGTGGTGCTAGTACTCAGGGGGAGTAGTCATCTTTGAAAATCATAGATTAATATCATTGCTTTGATATTTTTGTCAGGTCTCTAGAATTGATGTCAAAGGGGGAGAGATGGTATTATCAAAATCATTCCAAACCTTTAAGAGATATCATTCATAGGGGGAGAGCTATTGATTGATTGATTGTCTTCCATAGGGGGAGACTTGTTTGGCATCTCTTGGTACTTAGATGTTTTTCACATCTAGTGTTGCCATCAATGCCATTGGGGGAGATTGTTGGCATTATTGATTATGTGTTGCATTGATGTTTTGTCATTGATGTCAACACTAGCTGTTACCAACAGACAGAGTTACACTGACTGATATAGATGGTTATCGACAGAAAGGTTACCGGTATAAGATCTAGTGTTACCAGTAGAAGAGATTATCTGTTGAACACTTCTGGCATGTTTGGATTAGTGAAGTATATTGGATTTCATGAGTTATATGCTCCATGAGCATGTTTTGGTCAGTTGGTATTGGCTTGGTAATTAAATGTTATCATACACTTTGGTAAACCCTTACCAGCACTGGTTTAATGCTTTACCGACAGAGCCTTTCATTGAGGAATCATGACAGGATGCACAATTGGTGTTGGTGCAGCTTCTTTGAGATGTTGAAGATGTTCGTTGATTGTGCTTCAATCGCTTGAAGACATTGCTTTGGCATGGTGGACACAGAATTGGTTCGGTACCTATCTAGGTTATGGACTGATATCTTACTAACATGTACTCTACATGTTACCTGGATGATTTGAGATGTTTTATGGATTTATTATTATTGTTTTGGTCTTAAGACAATATGGCATATCATTGTAATAAGGAATTATGTAATTGTTATATCTTTAGGTGGCTGACCTAATTGGTTTAGGCCTTAGGGTTTGTATATATAAGAGGTAGAAACTCTTTGTAAAGTATCATGGTTATTGGAAAGGTCATGGTCAAGGAATGTAATGCACAAATAGTGTAATATCATTCAGGCAAAGGAGTTAATTGATCATTGGTGATCAGAATAGATTCAGAAGAGGATTTAGTCCTCCGACATTGAGCTTAACTGGGACTATAATCAGGCATAGTAGATGCTATTTCCAGTAGTTCACTCTATTGGTTTGTTGTCCATTTATCTTGAGAAGGTTGTAGCCTCTCTGTAGTTAGTGAGACTCTTTTGTAATGAGAAGTACGCTCTTGATAGTGTGCCTTCCTGCAAATGTAGGCCCCTCATTGTAACACATACTTTCTGCAGAAGTATCATCTAACTGTGGGTAGGCTTCCCACTATGGTTTTTCTCTTTCCGGGTTTTCCACATACAAATCATGGTGTTATGTGGTATGGTTGCTTTGCATTAATTATCTGGTTAATTACTAAGTTGTATTGTTTACCGACATCTATTTCTATCATCATCTGTTTGTGCTTTACCGATACTTGATCTGTTTAAGGTTATATTGTGGATTAAAAGTTATAATATGTTAACAACTAATTCACCCCCCCTCTCAGTTGTTCACCAATTATCCTAACAGTTTTGACCAAGTATTTTGGCCCTCAATCCAATTATTCTAGCCCAGGATCTCGAGGGATCCTTCTGTACAACATTCTTTTCCTGCTCAGGTCCCTCTTCCAAGATTTCCTCCCGGTTCGAGACTCCTTCACGTGATTCTCCCTTTTCTCCAGGGTCAAAAGGAGGGTCCCTAGATGGGCCCCCTTCCTTTTTTTTTATCTCCATCTACATGTGCTTCAACATGTGTGTCTGAATCCTTCTGCTCATGTGATGGAAGCGTAGAGAAACCAACACAGTTACCAGAACCAGTTTTCCCACCTAGCTCCATTCAAAATTTTTCTAGTTTTAATTCTTGTTAGTTTACCTTGATAAATAGACATCCAAGCTATTATAAAATAATTATGACTAATACATGAATAGAACTTTATTTGGACTTTTTATTATAGTTTTTTTAATCTTAGATTATTGTAATTAGAGGCAAACTGCTTAAAATATGCTAACTCTAATATTTTAATAATTTAGCTAGCAAAGATTAGGTTTTTCCTAAAAGGGTTTTCTTAAGATATATCAACATATCTTTTCTCTAATTGTTCTTTCTTTTATGTTTTCTCATGCATTGTTCTGTCAAAATGCTCTTAGCATTTATATAAATTAAATAATTTATGAGATCTACTCTTATAGGTTTGATGTAGCATGAAATTAAAATTTTTGAGCATTTAATAAGTGATTAAGTGTCAAATGATAGCCTTCTCTATAGTCACTTTGTATGTTGGAGGGGCATCCTTATACAATCTTGCAATAATCGCCAAATAATCATGGTAATTGATAGCATTTACTAAACTGTTAAGATCAAGAGGTTGATATCTAGTATCATCAATAAGCATGTTATAAGTGATTACGTGTTAGATGATAGCCCTCTCTATAGTCACTTTGTCTTCCAGAGGGGCATCTTTGTGCAATCTTGCAATCACCTCCAAAGAATCATGTTGACCAATAACATTTACTAAAAATTTAAGATCAAAAGGTTGATAGCTAGTATCAACCAAAGGGGTATCTGATTTCTCCTTCTTTACCTTTTCCTTTCCCTTCTGCATTTCCTTTTCTTTTTCTATTTTATTTTGTTTCTTCTTTGTTACTTGCTTCCCTTTTTCTTTCTTAGCAAGGGTCTCTACTAGAGAGACCTTTTTTCTCTTTCTTTGGATGAGAGGTACATTATCTTCTTCATCCTCATCATCCTCCTCTTCTTATTCTATCATCTTGGACCTCTTCTTTATCACATGCTTCTCATTTTCTTCCTCTTCATCAATGTTGCCATTGCTGACCCATTCCTCAACAATTGTTTTCTAACTTTATTTCTCCCTTATGGCCTTTTGCTTTGGTTGTTTTCCCTTCTCACTTGATGCAACACTCACAAGGGTGCTAGAGGAACCAATCTTCACTGAAGGGGGAATAGAGTTGGACCTTGTTCTTCATTGAGCTTTCTTAAAAGATCCTCTTTCTAGAGGCAAACCAAAAGCCTCAGACACTGGGGGAAGATTTATTGTTTTGTACAAGTTCTCTATTCTCTTGGCATGATCTTTTTCATCTCTCTTCTAGATCATCTTATTTAAGATCTCAACAATTGTTCCAAACCCTTCTTCTTTCAGATCAAATGACAAATTCAACAACATCACAATATTTTTCTGAACATATTCTATTGATATCTCATATGGCAACTTTGGAAACCAAGCAATCCTTGGTTTAATCGCTTCTATATAATAGTGGTCCTTACTAACCAAAAAAGTAATTTCAGCTTTCTACTTCTGGTCCAATCTACTAAGGATTCTCTCTCTTTGTTACATCTTATCATAAAAAAAATCAAACCACCCAAGTACAGGGTGTTGTATGCCTCTGTATCCTTATTGAAGCTCCTAATATGTTATTATATTTGTACTACTATAGAGAGGAACTTTTCCCAAACTTTACTCCTAATTACTAAAAGCTCACTCATGAACATAAATGCAAGACAAATTATTAGTGATTCATACCTGAACTAATATTTGGTGTTCTTTGTTCTCTCTATATTGTCCAATAGTTGTTTCCTTAGAAGCTTGTAGAGATTAAACTTCTTTCCTTTGATTACCTTTTGGAAACCCGGTGGCAATGGTAGAATCCTTATGGTTATGATAATATATCTTGTATGCCAAATCTTTTGTCACATAATAGACAATCAGATCAATGATGTCCTCAACTGTTATAGCCCTCTTGTTAGAATTCACACCAATTAACTGAGTGACTATATCATTCTTTACTACTTTCAAAATAGGAGTGTTAGTGGAACACAACCTTGTCAAAGCCTTAATTGCATCCTTTGTAATTTTGTGTAGTCAATCCAAAAATATTGCATCTTCATGGAACTCTCAGGATTATTTGAATCCATGAATGCTCATAATTGAAATGTGGAAACTCCTTCTATATATTTAGTCCCATCTTCAAAATATGCTTGTAATATTGGTTGAAAGTCGTTAGGTTTTCTTCCATTACTTGCTTCCATACATCATTGAATTTTACATGATTGATCTCTATTAGGGGTGCATGAATGTATGCGGGCTAACATCCTCCATATAAACCACATCTAATCTCACCTTAAAAAATGCTCCTTGTATTTATTTATAGTCACAAATGGATAAGGCTTGAATTTAAGTCATGGTTTCAAAGAAGGATCAACAAGAATCAGTGTGTCCATTTGAAAAACAAACAAAACTGATAGCACAAGATTGATGAATACCTTTGATCACAACTATGACTAGGGTTTTCACAAGTGATGAAAAAACACAATTTATCCTTTCTCTTCAAACGGTTAGGGATTTGCATTGAATGCTCTTGGACACCAAAAGAAACTACTCTATATTGACAAAGATCACAAATACCTTTGCAAATCACCACAAAGAATTGGAAATATCTAGACATTTCTTCATAACATCTGCCATGTTGAAAATAATCTAGCATCCAAAACTTAGGGGGATATTAAGGTCTTCAATCAATTCTCCCCCTTAGATAATGTAGTTTTTGGAGAAAACATCTACACCACCAAGTGGTATAGATTCTTATTTTTCCTTGACTTGTACATTCTCATTAGATTTTTCCACCCATAGATTATGAATCTTCTCCTTTTTTTCATTAACATAAATCTTCTTTTTTGGAGCAAATTTCTTTTCATTCTTTCCTCTATAGAACCTAGTAACGTGTCCTATTTTTTTGCAATTGTAGCAAGTGGAACTTTGTTGCGGACCACTTCCATACCTTTTGTAAATAGATTTACACTCAACAACCTTGTGTTTGTTAGAAGCAATCAATAAGGAAGACTGAGAGGTGGGGGGGTGAATCAATCTTCACCGGATACAAAAAATTAAACTACAAAACATAAGTTGATAAACTGTATTAATAAACAGATAAGAAAATTAACATCACAACACACAACACCAAGATTTTTGACATGGAAAACTTGGTTAAGGGAAAAACCATGGTGGGAACCTACCCACAGTAAGATGATACTCTGTAGTAGTATGTGAAAATATTACAATGGGGAATGCACATGCATTCAGGGACACTACCTAGAGCTCCCTGCTTAAAAGATATTTTCCCAGAAGGCTAGAACCCTTAGGGAAGTCTCATTGACTTACAATATGATTCAAACTACAATCAGGAATAAGTGAACTGCAATGATAGCATCTACAAATGCCTGATGACAGTTCCAGTTAAGCACAATTGTCTACTTTGCAACACCAATCTCACCTCAACACTTCACTGAATGATAAATCTCTTGTTCACACATTCACCTCTCTCTGAAAAATGAAGACACAATACTGATACTCAAATTACATGAATATCTCACTTATATATACAAATCACCAACCTTGATAACAAGGTTGGCTAAACCCTCAACTCTCAACTCACAATTAAAAAATTACATTACATGATGCAAAGATCAATCAGTGGACCAATATAATGATTTACATTACATAGAATGGACCTAATTCAAATTCCCAAATGATCACATCCATCAAAAATCATGCCAAGATCAACCACAACACGCTACACTACCAGAAATACTGTATAACAGGAAAATCACAACCGGTTCATAAAAATCACCAAAAGATCACACAACGATCAATATGGATCACCAAAACAAATAGGAAACACCAACAAGCACATTAGAATCATCCAGAATAGTTGCACCAACGCCACTTTTCAAATCTTATATGTCAATGTCTAGAAGCTCAAGAACACAACCAATCAGCAACAACCACAAAGAAAGATAACTTGCGGAGCACAAAATCATGAACCATTTGAAATGAAGATACAGGAGATCATCCAGAACAATATCACAAAGTTTCAGCACTAGCTCTGATCACACCCGAATATACCAGAGGAAATACTGGATTCTAAAAAACAGTGATCAACAAAACCAAACTACAAAGCCGGGTCAAAAAATCTTCCCAATCTCACTGGAATAAATCATAGGAATATGTTGACATCAATGACAACAACATATCCTAGCAGCAATAATGAACAACCATATCCAACAATCTCCAACAATCTCCCCCTTTGGCATTGATGACAACATATGAATGTGAAAAACAATCAATACAAAGAAAGAAGATATAACCATCAAACTCCCCCTAATATCAAGATAGATAATGTAATTTTTCACATGATCTCTCTCTCCCTTTGACAACAATGCCAAAGATCTCCAAACTAGAAAACCAAACTCTCTCGCCCTAAAATACATAACCAAAAATCTTAGAAATTTCTCCCAAAACACAGACTACTTCAACAGAGGGGCAACACCAACTCATCAATCTAGATAAAAGAATAAGGCTCTTAAATCAACTGGATCAATGCAAATAAATGCATCTATTTCTTATCAAGAGGGATGTATACCCGTAACTTGTCTCTCAAGTAGATAAACGTGTCTGCAGGCAAAGGATTAGTGAAAATATCAGCAATTTGTTCCTTTGTATATACATATTCCAACTTCACCTTCTCTTCACTGAATTTATCTCTCAAGTAATTATATTTGATTGATATATGCTTAGTCTTTGAATATTGTACTGGATTCTTTGACTTGTTTATAGCACTGGAATTATCATGATATATAACAATAGGCTCATCATGAATAAATTTGATATCTTTCAATATTTGATTCATCCAAACTATTTGAGTGCAATTAGTAGCAACATCAATGTACCCAACTTTAGTAGTAGATAAAGATACTGAATCTTGTTTCTTGCTTGCCGATGAAACCAACTTCTTACCCAAGAAGAATGCTCCACCAGTAGTACTCTTCTAGTCATCAATATCACCAACCCAATCTGCATTAGTGTAGGTACACAACATGAAATCATCAATCTTCGGATACCATGAACCATAATCCATAGTTCCCTTTAGATATATGAATATCCTCTTAACAACAATGACATGACTCTCCTTCAGATCAACTTGATATCTAATAGTCACACACACAACATGCATAATGTTAGGCCTAGTCTTAGTAAGATATAGCAGTCCACCAACCATAGATCTATACAAACTTTGATTAGCTTTAGGAGATTCATCATTTTTAGACAATTTATGACCAGTCACTATAGCAGTTCCAACCGGTTTAGAATCATCTAATCCAAACTTCTTCAACAGTTCCTTCACATACTTAGTTTGAGATATAAAGATAACTTTTCTTGTCTATGCAATCTGCAAACCTAAGAAAAATTTCATCTCACCAATCATAGACATCTCAAATGATTTCTGCATATCACCGATAAATTTCATATTCATCTCATCATCACCACCAAAAATAATATCATCAATAAAGACTTCAACAATTAGGATGTTATAATTTTCAATCTGAAAGTACAAATTACTGTCAGTAGCACCTTTAGTAAATCTCAATTTCAACAATATTTATCTAATCTATCCTACCAGGCTCTAGGAGCTTGTTTCAATCCATAAAGTGCTTTCTTCAACTTACATACCATGTCTCCATCATTCGACAGTGAAAATCCATTAGGTTGCTCAATATAAACTTCTTCCTCTAGATCACCATTCAAAAATGCATATTTTACATCCATCTGATATACCTTGAAATCTTTATAAGAAGCATAAGCAAGTAACAATCTAACAACTTCAATTATGGCAACTAGAGAAAAGGTTTCTTCATAATAAATTTTTTCTTGCTGTGAATATCCTTTGCATACCAGTCTATCTTTATTTCTGACTACTTCACCAGCTTCATTCAATTTATTTCTAAAAACCCACTTAGTACCAATAATATTTTTATCCTTAGGTCTAGGCACAACTTCCCTAGTGTTATTTTTTTCAATTTGATCTAACTATTCTTCCATGACCCTTATCTATTTTTCATCTTTATAGGCTTCAACAACATCTTTAGGTTTAACTTTAGAAATGAAACATACTTCTTCATCAACTAACCTTCTTCTAGTCATCACACCTTTATTCATATCACCAATAATCTGATTCTCAGAATGATTCAATCTTACATACCTCATAGTCTTCTGATTGTTCTGATCCTTAGGTGCCTCACCAACAACAACAATGGTCAGATTAATAGTCTCTACCGAATCATTCTTCTTAGGCTCTTCAGGCTGAATAGGAGCTAAAACATGTTGACCATCATCATAAGCTCTGATCTTTTTTCCCAAGGTTCTCATCCACCTTCACATTTGCACCTTCAACTATATTTCCCATTCTCTTATTATAGCATCAGTAGCCTTTTCTCTTTGTAAAATATCCCAAAAAGATACCTTCATCACTTCTAGCATCAAACTTTCCAATATCCTCATCTCTCTTGATATAACATTTGCTACCAAAAAATTTGAAATATTTCACATTAGGAACATGACCAAACCATAGCTCATAAGGGGTCTTACTAGTATCACCTTTGATGTGAACTCTATTGAATGTATAAACAACAGTACTAATAGCCTCTCTCCGATAGATCTTCAGAACATTTCCTTCAATCAACATAGTTCTTGCAGCATCCAAAATAGTTTTGTTCTTCCTCTCAACAACTCCATTATGTTGTGGGGTTCTAGGGGCATATAACTGTCTTTTGATTCCATGCATCTCATAGAATGAATTGAACTCATCGGAATAGAATTCTCCACCTCTATTAGATCTCAGACACTCCAACTTCAATCCTAACTCAGTTTCAACTTTAGCTTTGAATATCTTGAATTTGTCAAATGCTTCTGATTTTTCCTTTAAAAAGACAAGCCACATCATCCTAGAATAATCATCAATTAGCAACATAAAGTATATATCACCTTGCACACTTCTAACATTTATAGGTCCACATAGGTTAGTATGCACAAGATCTAGCCATCTATTAGATGTATACTGTTTACTCCTGACATAAATCATTATTTTCTTACCCAACTGACATTCCTTACATATGGGATTAACAAGTTTAACAATCTTAGGAAAATCTCTAACAACTTGTGTAGAACTGATCTTGATCAATGAATCTAAGTTTACATGACACATTCTCCTATGCCACAACCAACTCTCATCTATCTTAGAAATTAAACAACTTTTCTCACCAACATTCAAATGAAAATTTTTACCTTCAGTCTTATTCCTAGATCCAATCTCTATACCAGAGGCATTCAAGATCTTGCATTTACCATCCTTGAATTGTAGATCATAACCCTTATCAACCATCTATCCAACACTCAAAAGATTATTCTTCAAACCTTCAACATATAAAACATCATCAGTGTTATGCTTACCATCAAAAGAAATAGAACCTCTCCCACGGATCACACAGGCTTTGCCATCTCCAAATATAACTATCCCACCATCATACCTTTCCATGCTTACAAATTTTCTTTTATCACTGGTCATATGATGTGATCAACTGCTGTCAATTACCCATTCATCTTTTTCTTCTACCTTAGTAGCTAAATCTTTCTCCTCAACAGATAGTGGAATCAATAGGTACAAGTCTATCTTCTTTAATGACAATGAACACAACTTCATCTCCTTCTGATTCATCATCTCTAAAACCTTCATCTACAACATAATAATAGTTCTTCTGGTTCCTAAGCTTCTGGTTAGACTTATAAGGCTTATTATACTTTTCATGCTTCTTATATCTATCTTTCCTATCATGCTTATCAAACTTAGCCATTCTCTTCAGGCATCTAGAAGCAAAATGTCTTATCTTATTACAAGAAAAACATTTAAAGGGCAAATTTTCATCATACTTACCGACACCTTTAGGCAATCTTTGGGCAATCAATGCTTCAAGCTCATCAAGCTCTCTTTCTTTCTTTTCCATCTCTCTTCTTTTTCCTTCATATTTGGATATCCTACACTCATCAGGATTATATTTCTGCTTACCAAATATAGATGTTGATGCTCTAAATGTTGTCTCAGACTTTCCATGTGATTCTTCAAATTTGTACAGCTCAAATGCAACAAGTTTTCCAACCAACACATCTCTTATTACTATAGTCACTCTCTGGATCTCATCAATAGCGACAACCTTATGTTTATAAGAAGGAGGCAAAGATCTCAGCACCTTAGCAACAATCTCATCTTCCTCAATCTTTCCATCAACACATCTGATACCAAGGACGAGTTCATTCACCTTAGCCATGTATGAATGTATGTTCTCATCATCTCACATCTTCAATGTCTCAGACTTTCCTTTCAAACTCTATAACTTAGCAACTTTCACGTGATTATCACCTTCATACAAGATCTCAAGCTTCTCCTAGATCTCATGTGCGGTTTGAAGTCCCATAACATTTTTCCTCTGAGAATCAGTCAGGGAACTAAGTAGCACTTCCTTCACTCTAATGTTATATTCCATTTACTTAACCTCATCAGGAGTAGACGATCCATTATGAGGAACAACATAGGGATTCTTAATAATCTTCCAGTAATCCTCTCCAAGACATTTCAAATGCACCTCCATCCAGTTCTTCCATACAATATAGTTACTTCCATCAAACCTCAAAATATCCTTGTTGAAAAGAATACCTCGAGTTGTCATCTTGTATCTCCTCAAGCGATTAAGCTTCTGCCAGAAGATCTAGCTCTGATACCAATTGTTAGCAGCAATCAAGAAGGAACACTAAGATGGGGGGGTGAATCATTCTTTACCGGATACAAAAAATTAAACTCCAAAATATAAACTAATAAAATGAAATAATAAACAGATAAGAAAATTAACAACACAACACACAACACCAAGATTTTTGACGTGGAAAACTTGGTTAAGGGAAAAACCATGATGGGAACCTACCCACAACAAGATGATACTCTGCAGTAGTATGTGAAAATATTACAATGGGGAATGTACATGTATTCAGGCACACTGCGTAGAGCTCACTGCTTAAAAGATATTTTCCCAGAAGGCTACAAACCTTACGAAAGTCTCACTAACTTACAATATGATTCAGACTACAATCTAGAAGAAGTGAAATACAATGATAACATCTACAAATGCCTGATGATAGTTCCAGTTAATCATAATTGTCTTCTCTACAACACCAATCTTACCTCAATACTTCACTGAATGATAAATCTCTTATTTTCATATTCACCTCTCTTTGAAAATGCAGACACAATACCGAAACTCAAATTACATGAATATCTCACCTATATATACAAATCACCAACCTTGATAACAAGGTTGGCTAAACCCTCAACTCTCAACTCACAAATATAAAATTACATTACACGATACAAATAATGATCACCATACCAATAAAATGATTTACATTAAATAGAATAGACCTAATTCAAATTCCCAAATGATTACATCCACCGGAAATCATGCCAAGATCAACCGCAATACGCTACACCACTAGAAATACCGCATAACATGAAAATAGCCACCGGTTCATAGAAATCACCAAAAGATCGCACAACGATCAATGCAGATCGTAAAAAAAAATAGGACATGACTAGGAAACACCAAAAATCATGTTAGAATAATCCATAATGGTTGCACCAACGCCACTTTTCAAATCTTCATCTGTCAACGTCTAGAAGCTCAAGAACACAACCAATCAACAACTGCCACGAAGAAAGATAACTTGCAGAGCACCAAATCACAAACCAGCTGAAATGAAGATACACAAGATCATCCAGAACAATATCCCAAAGTATTAGCATCAGATCTGATCACACCGGAATATACCAGAGGAAATATCGGATTCTGCAAAATAGTGATCATCAAAACCCAACTAGAAAACTGGATCAGAAAATCTTCCCAATCTCACCAGAATAAATCACAGAAATATGTTGACATCAATGACAAAAACATATCCTAGTAGCATCAATGAACAACCATATCCAATAATCTCCAACAGTGCCCATATTTGTTGCATGCACAACAACGATATGCTTTGAAAGATTGAACATTTCTACCATTATTTACATTCATATATGCTTTCCACATCATTCTACTTTTACATTCATTTGCCTTATGTCTAAACTTGTTGCAAGAATAATATTTACCATTAAATGGTTGAGATCTAGTCTAACTTCTACATCCACTAGATCTATGTCCAAACTTGTTGCATGCAAAATATCTACCATTAAAAGATGGAGAATACCTGGTTTGAGCAAGAGAAGGCTTCTTGAAGTTCTTCTTGTTCCAAACTAGAGTGAAACCCTTTTGATCTTTATTAGTCTTCTTGGATTCATCCCTAACCTTTTCCTTTCCTTTGTCATCTTTGTTGGGATTTTAAAAATTTATTTTTTGTCAAAACCAAGACCACCTTTGTCCTTAGATGGTTTCTATAAGCTTAGCATCTCATTAAGAATATCACTATCACCTTTGAGCTTTAAGTTTTTATAAAATTTTTCTTTTGCCTCTTTCAATTCCTTCCTCAACATGACCACTTCTTCAATCTTAGTGCATTCTCTAAATTTGATATGTAGCTTTGTTTCAAGAATACCAATGGTCTTCTTTCCTTCTTTAACTTGCCTTGTTAAATGGACAATATGTTCTTTTGTTTTCTTGATCTTTTCTTAATAATCTTCCATATCAACAAGAGATAGTCTTGATTCTCCTTCAATATCTACTTCCACATCAATATCCCATCCTTGTGGTTCTATAGCCTCCAAATCTTTCTCACATTCAAGTATTATGTTAAAATCCTACATCTACCTCAGCTATTAGATTGTTTCTTCAAGAAACTTGTGTTGGCCATTTGGTGGATTTGATTATGTGTTGCATTGATGTTTTGTCATTGATGCCAATTAATTGCTTCACTAATAGGAACAATAACTATAGCTAAAGTCTCAACCCAAAGTTTGGATATTTACTCTGTGAGGTTATTATCTCCATAAGTGAAGTTCATTTGTTTATCAACTCAGGGACGTATTACTTGAAATGGGTCTGCACTATATATGCACTAAGTTCCTACGATAGCTATTCTGCATTACTGCAACAACTAAACCTATTTGAAATAAGCAAGAAAGAATTATAACAACTAAATGGCTACAAGAAAACTCTACATTAACATAAAACCCAATTAAAGAGTTGTTAACTAAGTCCAAAGCTGACAAACAAGAATTACTCTATTTGCATTAGCTGTAGGAACAATCACATGATCTATTTCTAGTGGTTGCAGGAACAATCAATTGCCAGAATGCCTACTGTATAAAAAAGGGAAACTAAGTTAACAAATGCACATGAATACTCACCAAGTGGGCCCCCTTGGATGAGTGTATCCAAGCTTCCAAAGATAACTCTAAATAATTAGAATAGCATCACTTTATTCATTGTTTTTCAAAGGTTGATACAACACATAGAATGAGAAAAAGCTAAAAATACCCTACAACTTTATTTCTAAATCTTCTGTCTCTCTCCTCTCTCTCTAACCTCTGAGAAGAGGTTCATACTCCTATTTAAAATAAAACTACAACAACTTCCTAAAATCTAGGTCGCGTCGATGAAATAAGGTGGAGAACATTTATGATAGAGAATAGACGGAGTTAAGCCACTAAAAATGTGAATCTCTACTAAACCGCAACCAAGAATATAGCATGGTGGTATTACAAGATTGATGTGTACTGAAGACAGACATAAATGAGTCTTGCATGCCCTACTATTCCTTTGCTACTCCTTACGCCCATTATTCTCTTTGTTGTTTTGAACTTTTAACCGCTCCTTGAATATCTCTCACTGCCTTCATGACGTGACACAATAACTGCCACTGCAACATTTTATTTATTCCCTCAATTAAAAAGATAGAACATACAAGCACACACACATATATCTATTTTAATTAATCAAAACACTTATACATTTCAGACATGATATCGCCTATGATAATCTGCATGGCAACAAGAATAATTCACATGGCAACAAGAATAATTGGTCAAGACAAAACATGATTTAATGGGTTCAGTTAACATCTGGAATGCATATAGTCAAACTCTAATACATCATTTCTATCCATTATACAAATTAAAACATGGTAAAAACTTATGAGTTTTAAGAATAAAAGGAGCTAATATCTCAGCTCATCACCACCACTAGTTGTTTGGATGCTTTCCCGACACCCTTCTGGTCCTGGTAGGTTGAGTGGTTTCTGGTTGATTTGGATCCGGCATGATCTAGTAGGCTCTAGTATGATTTGGTGATGTAATTAGCTTGTTCATGATACTCATGCTCACATTCAGTCAGTTGGTTTTGGTTTGGTGATCATATGCTATCCTGTTTTCTTAGAAGCTTGGTTTTTGGTCCGTGCGAGGGTTTCATCGATAGAGCTTTTGATGAAGATATTTGATGAATTGCATAAGTGGTATTGGTGTAATTTCTGGTAGAGTTTCTGGATGTTGATGGTGATCATGTTCAAGACTTGGTGGATGGAGATCATTGCTGTAGTGTGTGGACCTATACGGGGTCCTGATTGATCTAGGTTATGGACTGAATTTAATATAACGTATGGATTGGACATCTCGATGTGTTTCTGGGATGTGTTATGTGTTGGATATTATTTGTTTGGTCTAAGGCCAACATGGTTTGTAATTATGTAATTGGTTTATTATTTGGTGGCTGACCTAATTGTTTATGGTCGAGGGTTTGTATATATAGATGTAAGGTCTTATTGTAGATCATCATGGTTATGTTAGAGGTCATGGTCAAGGAATGTAATGTGTGAATAATGTAATATCATTCAGGCAAAGGATTTGGTCAATCATTGGAGATCAAATTGGGTTTATGTAAGAGGATTTAGTCCTCAAGTATTGAGCTTAACCAGAACTGTACTTAGGCATAGGAGATGCTATCTTTTGCAGTTCAACACTTCTCCAGATTGTAGTCTGTATTTCTATGTAGTCAGTGAGGCTCCTTTTGTGATGAGCAGTACGCTCTAGGCTATTGTCCTTCCTGCAAGTGCAGGCCCCTCAATTGTAATTCACATACTTACTACATAAGTATTATCTGACTGTGGGTAGGCTTCCCACCGTGGTTTTTCCCTTTACCGGGTTTTCCACATATAAATCTTGGTGTCATGTGGATGGTATTTATTTTGTGATTATTGTTTCTATTTAATTGGTTTAATTGCTATTCCAGTATTTGGTTTAAGCATTATGGTATTAATGTTTTGGGTTCCGGAGTTAAATTTTTAATTGATAATGGTTCCAGTAATCTGTGACAACTTATTCACCCCCTCTCTCGGTTGTCTTCCGGTTATTTGAACTGTGTAACAACTTTCTCTAATACTAATTGTTGAACACTTTCAGATGTTGAGAGGGGGGATGAATCTGTTGGTATTTTGGTATGGTTTTGTCATTGATGTCAACACCTACTAAACACTTATCAACTCTGGCACTCTGGAGAATCAACAACATTCACCGACAAGCAAGTGACTCATGCACAATCACTAGTATCTGGTACACCGGTAAAATATAATGATCACTGACACTTGGAATGGCGTGGAAAATACTTGGTAATGTCGAAAACATCATTTTGACATCTTGTTTTGGAGAATTGGTTATTGGTATATTCACACTTGCATATTTGCTATTACAGGCAAATAGGTCTAGGGTATACACTGACAGGTTTATCTTTTCCAGATCAGTATGACACGCTTTGGAGATGATTAATTATTGTTGTAAATGCATTAAGCCGACATGTTCAATCGGTTATTGCATCAGATATTGTTTTGTTTGTAAAATGTTTTTATTGTAATATCTTGTAGAGTTGACCTACTAAAATTGGTCTTAGGTTATGGTATAAATGTAAGATCTTATTTGTAAGATCAAATGTGGAATGCAAAAAAGGATTATGTGAAGGTATATGCGAGAATAAGAAGAGCTATACATGCAAACATCATTTGAAGATCGAAGGAGGGTTTTTATGAAGACAATTAGAACTACACCGGTATTGAATCCAGCATATGAAGATGCCATTTTGTGCAGTACATTCTTATTGGATTTAACCATCCAACTATAGTCAGTGTGACTCCCATTTTGTGATTGAGCAGTGAGCTCTAGGCGCTTGGCCTTTCTGCATGTGCAGACCCCATTTATGTACACTTACTATCTACAGTAGTATCATCTGATTGTGGGTAAGGTTTCCCACTGTGGTTTTTCCCCTTACAGGGTTTCCATGTACAAATATTGGTGTTATGTGTTGTGGATGACTTTGTCTTTATGTTTCATGCACTAATCCTTACCGGTATAGCAATTAACTGTTAAATCTGTCTATCGACATATTAAACTAGTTTACCAATATTAAGCATTAAGTTGGTTAAGTTGTTTTTGGTTTGAATTTATTAGAAAATTGATTCACCACCCCCCCCTCTCAGTTGTCTTCGGGATCTAACAAAATCAGCATATGTTAAAATTTAACCATTCATTTCAATTATCACATGTGCAGATGTAAATAATTGAAAATAAAAAGATCAATCACACAAGGACATTGGGATTTTTACATGGAAACCCCAGTGTGCTAAAAACCTCAATGACAACTATCTCAATATATATAAACTAAGTACAAATGTTTAGGCTTTTGGCCAAGGAATATCAATGCTCCTAATGTCAACTTGCAGGATAAGGCACACAACCTTAGTGCAAGATACAATGGACTTGCAAAACATTGAAGATCACTTCTTTAAGGTAAGATGCACTAGATTATATTACAATAAATTATTATTGTTAAATTAAAGCGACGTGCATTCTCTAAAATGTTGATTGCAGTTCACTATTTTAAACATCCGAAACTAACTTCATTACTACTCATGTGCAAATGTGCACCTTTGATTTTACACAAAATTCCATACACTTCTTATTCAACACTTAAATGTAATGTGTAGAGTATAAACAATCATCCCCAAATACCTTCTCTAAAGAAATGCAAAAGGGAAACAAGATGTGTGAAGAAACACACCATTTCACAACACCTTCCAATCAATCCTAAATAATCAACTTCAACTCTGCACATTATCACACAAACCAAATCCACTCAAGTCAACTTCGAAAGATAGAACTGATAATGCAATCCAACTAAACATACTCAAAATATGATGCAAACTTCCACAACATCCGTGGATGCACAACATAGCATCACTTAGCACCAACAACACTATATTTGAGAACCACAACACCAAATCTTCAAAAAGCATAAGAATGCAAAGCATTCCTTCAAATAGGTACATTGTTTCTACATGACCAACACTCAAACCATCACCTATTCAATTGAAAAAAAAATAGGAACATGAAACCTAAGATTTTACATTCTTTTTCATCCACCAATATCATATTACAACCACAAGAAAAGATGAATCAATGTGGCACAATACAAACTAGAATACCAAACCTTGTCTAGTAGGTTGTTCATCGGAATAGTCATACTTAGCTATAATATATTACAAACACCTGAATACTTCTTCAATGCTCTGAAATAGATATGAATCAACCAGATATATCATATATAGTCATTACCATGAATCTCCATACATCAATGTGAACACATAAGCAACAATTGATTCAACACCACTCAAGAACACAACTGACCTCATACTTCCAAACCTTAGTTGACATAAATGACAACAATTTGTATATCAATGACAACACATACTCATATTTACAATAAAAAGAATATTGATGAATCAATACACCTAATTTAGAATATCAATTTTTAGTTTCCTACATCAACGTCCCCTTCTTCTTTAGCATCACAATTGGGACTTTCAACATATGCATAGTTAGGGACAACATGAGTTTCAAACTATATAGAAAAAATGAATGGTAAAGAACTCTTAGCCTCTATAAGTATTGATTTTGGGAGATGACTTCTTGATTCATGAGCATCTCATCATATGGAATCATTCATGGGTATGTTATCTTATTTTTAGCCTTAAAATTTACCAAACATTTTGATGGGTAACAACAAATATATGTGTGCGTGTGGAAAAGGTTTCATTAACATGGGAGAAGAACTTCAATGATGTACTTAATATTCCAACCTTATTAACTAATCTCCTTTTAGTTTATCTAATTGCACATAGTGGAGAAGTTAAAATTGTTGAGTTCACACCTAATTCTATTACATTAGGGACTTTGGTATTAGAGAAACCATTGCTACTAGGATGGCTTATAATTCATCTCATTTTTATTTATTTTTTTGATTTTTCTCCAAATGATGGTGATGTTCTATTGGCTAATATTCACACTCATGCATCGAGTGTGAGTCATGTTTGCGAGGAGAAGTTTGTTCATCTAAATATTACAATTCTAGAGACTAGTGCTAATTTATTATCTCCTCCACTTCCTAATTCTTTAGGTTTTAGTGCGGTCATGTATTCTAATACTTCCATTAGGAAGATGATCATAATTTTTTTTCTTTTTTTGGGATAAATATTTCACATGTGTTTCTAACTTGTTTAGAGTCTGATACTATGAATTTGGAGGACACATTTGATAGGGTTTCTCTCATCTTTGAAGATAGTTTAAACACAAATTTTATCCCATATTCATTGTCTTTGGATATTAACATTCACAAGTTTTGTCAATCACTTGATTGGTCATTTTCCTTGATTTGGATAGATAATTATTCTATAGAGGCATATTCAAGTTTTGAGACTCATTATTAGTTTTAGAGACTCACATTTTGAGAATTATTCCCTCATCCTTTAACTTGGATATGGAATTGATTTTAAATTATTATTTACAATTTTTTATTCCTAAAGGAAGACATGTTTTTTGTAGGCACTAGATCATCTTTTGTCTTTAGGAATTATTCATTGGTATTGGAGCTACTTCATTATGGAGGATATAATTTCTTTGTTTTTCCCTCTTATGGGGGGTGGGTCGTCGATTGTATCTTCATGATGGATGTATTCCTTGGGGGTATTATTGAGTCCTCCATACATCACTCTTTCGTCACTTGTATAATTCTTTTTGCATCTTGTCTCCCTTTTGGAGAGGAGTTTTTTCCATGTGGTCTTTCTCCTATACTCCATTAGTGAGAGATTGCATTGTAAATGGGAAACTAACATGACCTAGTTGTTCATCTCTTGAATCATTTTCATAATAATCTACTACTTCCTAAGTTTCACTTAACATGAAATGTTGTTGTGAATAAGGTATTCTACTTAACTAGTTCGCTAGTAGGTCCCATTTACATGTTAAGTTTAATTAGCTCCTAGGGAATCTTTCTTGAAGTCTTAGTTGTTAATCAAAACTTATCTTATGTTTTGGCATTTAATTCTTGTTTCCAAGGTCATTTATTAATTGGTAAGTTGGTTGTATCAGGTCATTGGATTAAGAAATATGTCACAATCTTGTCTAAGCCAACATATCAATAATTATTTTATAAGCAAGGCCCCATATGTACATTTTCATTTAACCAATTTAATCTTGCATTTTATCAGAGAACAAAAAGGAAATAAGAATAAAAACAATAGAACAGTAATTTTCCTAGTGAATGTGTAATGATATCAGAGCGAATGCGTGATCTTGAAAGGTCGATTGCGTGATAATGACAGGGCGATTGCATGACCATGAAAGGTTGATTGCGTGACCTCGAAAGGTCGATTGCATAGTCCTATCTATGTGATTGCGTAATGATGTAAACGTAAATGTGTGACGAAGAGATTTTTCTTGAAATCCATGCAAAACCTGCAAAAAAGGAAGAAATCTGTACGATCTGCAAAAATACATAGAATACAGAGAAGGTTAATTATCTGTTGTTCACGTCGGGTTCACCAAAATGGTGCTGTGATCAAATTCATCATTGCTAAATATAAAATAAGGAAAATCACGAATCCCTTAACTATCTAAGCAATTTGAACACAAAACCAATGAAATTATACAATTAAGAAACATGAATGTAAAATATGTTAATCAAAACTCCCTATTCCATGATCATATATGACTTTCATTATTCTTCTCTTCTTTGTGGTATGATGGCTCTCAGATATCACGTTGACAACCTGCAAATGACATAGATTCAAAGTTCGTGATTGTTGAAAATGGAGATTGAAGAGATAATGATTTAATTAATTAATTATTTGAATTAATTAATTTAGCATGTGCTTGAATTTGAACTTAGATTTTCAATTTAATCTTTGCATGAGATTTTAATTCAAATAATTGAATTTATTTTAAATTCAATTTAGTATTCGAATATATTTAGAACTTGACTTTGATTTTCAATTTGATTTTTGAAATCATGCACATGTATTTGAAATTGGAAGAAAATAGAAATTAATGAAATTAGAAGAAATATGAATTTGAATGAAATTAAAATTTGGGGATTTGGAAATGGAATTAGAAGAATTAATTAGTTAATTAAATAATTTAAAGAAACTATTTAATTATTTAAAAATGGACTTTAGTTAAATAATAAAGATTATTTGAATTAAAGGATTAAATCATAATTAATTAAATAATAAATATTTAATTATTATTTAGAAAAGGGCTGAATGATTAGATGATTATAGAAGAAATTGAGAATTAATTTATTTAAATAATAAAGATTATTTAAATTAAGGATTAAAAATCACAATTAATAAAATAATAAATATTTAATTAATATTAGAAAATAGTTAAATGATTAAATGATGAAAGAATAAGAAATAGAATAATTAGTAAGATGATGAGGAAATATGAAATTAGAAGAATAAGATTAATTAACTTAATTAAATAATTAATTTTTTTTTTAATCAATTAGGGGAATAATTAGTACATGATCAATGAGACATTTCTAGGTGTCTACATTTGCCCCTCTTTGAGACAAAGTCAGAACGACATTGTTTCAAAGAAAACAAAATAAAATAAATTCTGCCCCAGTATGCCCTGGTGATACTTAGGGTGTAATGCCCCCTCGAGAGATTGTTTGTGCATTAAAGGTATGAATGCTCTCTCGAAAAAAGAAGAATGTGAGATGAAAGAATAGTTAGTTGATTAGAGATAGAGATAGGTGATGTGAAGATGATATTGAGATAGAATATGAGAGAATGAATCTTATAATGAAATTGAATAATGAATTAGATGATAGAAAATGATTTAGAAAGAGATGATTAGAAAAAAATCAGCAAACTAGCAACAAGGAAATGAGATGAGAATGAGAATGATGGAATCACAAACCTGTGTCATTTATTTATTGTGCAATATATATCCATCACTGAGCCTTATTATTGAACAATGGAGCTTAGCACATCCGGGTATAAGGAACCAAGATGTAAAGATATCTCATTGAAGAAACAAACACATAGCAGACAAGGAGTGAACCCCTCCATTCTGGGAAATACACTAGGGGTCGAGGTATGTGTGGCATTCAATAGCTGAACACTCCTATCACAAACACCCACTAGAGAAATTTCCCTAGAACTTCATCGGTTCACACCACAAACAACAAACAAAGAAAAAGATAATGCCCATCATTGCTCCTCTAGTCACTTGTGGACATCCCTGAGTAGCATAGGAACATAATCTGTCACCAAATGATAAAAGATAAAGACTGACTCAGACAAAATTCAGCAGCTATACTAACCTTGTGCCTTTGTTCTCAGTTGCTTGATGTGATGGTTGATAATGTCTGATCTCAGAAAGTTGCGGACCCCGTTTAAGACTGACCTATCTGATTTCGAGTGTATCCTCTTTTGTTTAAGAAAAGATAATGATCACTTTGATATGGATATGATACGATTGATAAGACAGTTTGATCAGTTGATTGCAGATGTTTGACTAGATAGCCATGTCCTTTGTTAACTTCATGCGAAGTGTTTGCTGGATATCTGCTAGGGTATTTGATTCTTGCGAGACAATTTATTGCAAGTTTTTTGATTGATTGATTTTCGATTTTTAGTTCTTTTCCAAGAGCTTTTTCGATGTTTTTGGATTATTTGGATCGATATTTGAATGTTTTTGGTTTTTTTTTTTAGGACATTTTCCAGATTTTTTGGTATTTTTAAAGGACGTTATATGAATGTTTTTGATATTTTTAAGTTTTCACATATTTGGATGTTTTTGGTATTTTCGATGGACTTTTTATGATTTTTAGAATTTTTACGTTTTTTAGTGTTTTTGGATTTTAAGTTTTTTCAATGTTTTTGGATTTTTCGAAGGATGTTATATGATTTTTAGAATTTTTTCTAGAATTTTATCAGTTATGCCCCCAGTGTGTAGAACTGTATGACATGATGATCTACAAAAATGCATGTGGAGACAATGAATTTTCCACATGACCTATGTTAATGCAAGATGCATAATGAAAATGCATTTCCTATTCGAACAAGGTTGACTGTGTTTGTTTGGCATTTTGTAATACACCAATTGAAAATGGAGGTATAAAACATTTAGTAGATAAGCAATCAATCGATCCTTAATATCCCTTAGAAAATCCAAATCAACACACTTAGTGACTAGGATTTACAAATGGAGGCGTGGAAAACTTCCCCATTGGTTCTTGAAACTTTGATCTTCTTTTGCCCATGTGTGTGCAGATGAGTTAATTCCCTCTCTTGTATTCACTAAAGATCCTTAGCCTCCTATATGAATAATTACATAAATTATCCTAACTTCAAAAGCATCCCAAATAGAGCCTCGCTGCTAGCAAGCTTTTAGAGCTCCGATGAGGTTATAGACTGTAATTTCTCAAATATTGCTCCATTGCCAACATGCATTCATAGGCTTGATGGAGTTACTTTCATGTTCCCATAGTCAAGCTTTTTGTCGCACTTTGTATGCATGATATTTCTGTTATATATCATTGCTCTTTTTCCTTGAGATGGATATTTGGCATAACACTTTTTCTTTTTATATTTTCTTGCCTTAACTTGTAAGTAATGAAACCTACTTGGGTGTGATAATTACAACAGCGCTGAAGTAGAATTTTAGATTTTTCACTAGTCATATGATCAACTAGGTGTCTAGAATGAATTAGAGATTTCGTTATTGTGTTTGAGATATAGCAATTGATAGATATTGGGTTAACAAGTCTCAAATAGTGAAATCACTACCCAACCATAAGTAAAGCGTTGTCACAGGGTGTTGAAAATAAATGACCTTAGGACCTCAAAGACTTCATGTTTGAATATCTAAGAAAGGAGAGGACCCTTATTTCTCTTAAATGCAAACAAATGATAAACTTGGACAATTGCCTTGTTTTATTGGTGCTGCTATATGCCAATGCAAAAACTTTGTGAATGTGATTTTTGAATATGATGTGCTTGGAAAGAAACTATATGTGATGCAATACTTTGAATAAAATGATATGCAATGTAGAAAATAAAACCTAAAGTAACCAGCCCTTAGATATAATATCGTTTAAGGTGCATGTTGTTCATAGGATCAGAGAGTTTTGTGTAGGTAGTTTAGTGGTCTTTGTTTGAAAAGTCGGATAAAGATGTCTTTTCCAATAGGATATAAGGACTCAGCTAAGTGTACATGTTCAAAATCTCCAATGATTTTATTAATTTTTGGATTTTGTGGATCATCAAAGGGAAATCTAGCTCTATAACCCATGAATTCAACTATAGCCTTATAATTTTTAAGGCAATCCAACTATGGTATATTCTCTTGCCCCCAGTCTTTCAAGTGTGGGTATGTGAGGCAAATAGATTCTAGTTCTAAAGTTGTGACATGAGCGGGTGTTATGCTTGTTTCTATTGATGCACTTGAAGAGGATGATGAAGTCAACTAGGTGTTGATCTCATTAGTTGGTGTTATCCTTATTTTTGTCACTACATTAGCATTTGATGATGGAACACATATAATTGTTGACAAGTTGCTATGTGTAGTATGATCTGGATTGGTGATTTCATTGATAAGGGGTTTATGAACAACTTTTGTAGAGGGATGGGGATCATGAGTGACTACTTTTTTAATGGGATCTTGTGAGGAACATGGAGGATTACGACATGGAGATGAAGGGATGGAGGGACCTTGATCATGATTTGGAGAAATAATGGGATTTTGTTTAGGACATGAAGGTAAAGGCATGCTTTGATCTTGTCTTGGAAAGGGATTATTATGAAGGCTAGAACGGATGCCTTGATCTTGCTTAGGAGGTGGATGCTGGATGGGACTTGAAAGGACATTTTGTTCTTGAGACAAAAGTGTATCATTATGAATGGAATAGAAAAGAGCGAGGGGATCATCATAAGATTCTTGGTCGGTGGGATCTTGATAAAAAACTGGGTAGGATGGAAGTGGTTTTTCTTGATCTTTATTTGTTTCAGGGTTCATTTCTTCTGATTTTGGATCATCCTTTTGACATGCAGAAGGAGTTTGGAAATGCATGGGAGATTGTTGGAATGTTTTGATGAATAATGATGAACAATAAATACTCAACAGATATTGAGAGGGGGGGGGTGAATCAGTATAGACAAAAACTTCTTCAACAACTTAAACTGCAAAGACTGCACTAACTAGTAAACAATGTCACCGATCTAAATTAGGGCACTACCGGTAAAAAACAGTGAGTTTGTGAAAGACATAAACCAACAACACTTAGATGTTCACAAAACCTAATGTCTCATTTCTAATTCACCCATATTCTTAAACAAGTAACACATCATCAAAAATATAATGACCACTGGATCAACATGCTTTACCGCTTAACATAAAACACTAAAACATCACATGAAAAAGTATCACTCATAACACACTGATTTTTCATGTGGAAACCAAAATGGGAAAAACCATGGTGGGGATGAATACCCACAAGTTGTTCTTGAACTCTTCTGAAGTCTGCTCTATTAGGAGCCTAGTCCAGTTAAGGACTTTACAATAGGTTTTTCTAGGAACTGATCCTACTAGGGATTACCCGATTAAGGGATGGCTAAATACCTGATTAAAGGTTAGAACCCTATTAAAGGTAACCTCACAAGAGGATTTGAAGAACTCGATGATTTTGAGTCACCCTATTAAAGGATTTACAAAAAGCCTGTTAAAGCTACCCGGTAAAGGGATTTTCAACTATTGAAATGGTTAGAAGTCAACAGGTAATACACTGATCTGATAACAATACTTAATGCCAAGGCAGATCCACTTTGGTTTCTTCACATCTGTAATCACACTCTACAGATCTCAACTCACTGCACTGGTTTGGCAAGAATCAAGTATCTCTACAATTGGATACACACATAAAATTTGCCAACAACTTCACAATGCAAATCATCATCGACCTTATAGACAATAATTAGGTCGGTAGCCAAAACCTAAAACCCTAAGCGTCTAGGTTATCAATATAGTCGATCCAATCCTGACCATTTAATCACATTGCATAGAGTAAAATAATCTTGAACAAATCTCAAGACGTTCTCCATCATTTGTTCTTTGCTACTTTTGGAAGTTGATAACCCATCACGTGCTCCCCACCATTTACAGAGACTTCGCACATTCCTGAGGTAGATAAGATCAATCTTCTTCATGCAAGATCCTCAAGGAAATCCTTCACGTGCACAAGGCTGACGTGGCAACACGATTTGATCTTCATTTTGATGCTAACTCATCACAAAATGTCATCAATCAAATCACATAGACTTGGAATGCATCAACCAAAAACCCTGAAGCTGAGACTACCAACCGGTAGTCATATCAAATGAAACCCCGATACAAACTTTGCATATACTGCTTCACATTCCAACATACCAGTTCACCTTTTCACATATACCGGTTTACATCATACCATCATACCGGTTCTTCAATATACCAGTTCATACTTCAGCATATTGACATCAATGACAACATACAATATCATCATGTCATCAAACTTGGCACATATGCCAACATGTTTCAACATTTTGGCCTGATGAAGAAGAATTTTGAATGAGATTGGTGCAGGGGCACCAAGGCCAACAAAGGTGACCATACAAAAATCTGAGGCTAAGAAGGAGTTTAATTCATCAATGAAAGTCAACATGATCAACTATGAGTTGTTAAGGCCAATAATGGCTTTTGAAAAACAAAATTGTAAAATGTTGTCATTTTATCTTGAAAATTGTCATTTATTGTCAAAAAATGTAAATTTGGTCAAAACACCCAATAAAGGATTTAGGAAGGTTTAGGATGGTTAAATATGCCATATGGGATGAAAATCCATCATTAATAATGTTGGTTTTCAGTTTGTAATACATTTTCCAAAAGTTGAAAATTCAAATATTTGAATTTCAACATCTATAAGGAATTAGGCGGGAAACTTAGATTAGTGGCTTTTTTATGCAAAATAAATATTGTAACCAACCAATAAGTGGTTGAAAAACCTTGCGGGAGTTATTTTAATGCTTTTTAATGCTTGGTATGGACAGACAAGACCTGGGGTGTATGGATTGCAAGAGAAGGTTGAATAAAATTCAGTTTTCAAGCCATTTTATGATTTTGTGAGACTTCCTTTTCTTGGTATTTATGGTATATCATTCCTAAGTATCATCCTGGGAATATTACACATCTTTTAATGCTTTAGGGTCATTGTTCAATCAGCTTTTTGACTGTACATTCATTATTGCAGCAATTTAGACTAGTTTCTTAACAATTTCTGACAAGTTTCTAACCATGGAGGGTCATTCCATGAATGTTTGATTTCTATTTCTCATGAAATGATCTCTTTTTGAAATTTACATTATGATTTAACTATCATATTTGCAGATAATAGTGTTTTGATAAGGTGATCATCATTGTTTGCTTGGAAAGCCTAGTGAAGAGGCTAGGTAGGGTGAGGGTTGGAGAGATCTACCCGTTGGAGGGGTATATTTTATGATTTTCATAGTTTTATGTTGGCTATATAAAGGTGAAACAACATCCAATTGATTCTAGAAGTGTGTGGAAGTGTGAGATTGGAGAAACCCTTGATTTTAGGGCTTTTTGATGAAAATTTGGGGCTTTTGGGGTTAGAGGCCTCACAAACTGAAATTGATTGTGGATTCCTTCATAATTTATCATGTACTAAGACTTTTTTGAGGTTATAAGTACCCAAAAATAATATTTCTTGTAGTTTCTTTGTAAAACCACCCTTTTTAGTGCTAAAAAAACATGGCATGTTGTAAGGACAACATATATTTTCCAAAACAACATATTAAAACCTTTGGATATGTTATAGAGGAGCCAAAAGGGTATCCAAATATATATTTTATTTTTCCAGTGTTTTGTAAGTTTTTGGAGTTATCATTAAATTTCTCTCGCTGTTGCACTAGTTGGGATTCTAGGCCTAGAAGGAGCAAATTTGGAGTTTGAGCCTTTGGGTATTGAATAGAAGACTAAAACTAGTTGAATCCTTTTATATTAAACCTAAGAACATATTATAAGTCATCATTTTCCTTAGGTGAAGTCTTGATCCATATTTGGTGCATTTGAGCCATTTAGGGTGTTTGTAGGCTTAAGGGGATCTATCATTTCCTACCTTGTATTTCCCTTATATTTTACAAATTCATATATACCTATTTGGGAATTGTCTTATACCACCATATCTCTGCCAATTCTACATCATAGATCCTTTAATTCATGACTTGAATTAGATTAGATTTGTACGATGGATAACCCTTGGGAGGTTGTGTTATTAGATAGAGATGGCATGGATTGGTCTTGTGCGATTTCAGGGAATGATGAAATGGTGGATGGATATGGTTGATTTGGGCTTTGGTTGAAAGGGATTTGATTTTGGTTGAAATGAGTATGATTTTGGTTGAATGAATTTTGATTTGGACTTTGGTTGAAGGGGGTTTGATTTTGGTTGAAAGAGGTTTGAATGTTGGGTTGATGTGAATTTTGATTTGGACTTTGGTTGAATGGGGTTTGATTTTGGTTGAAAGGGGTTTGAATTTTGGGTTGGTGTGAATTTTATTTGGACTTTGGTTGAATGGGGTTTGATTTTGGTTGAAAGGGGTTTGATTATTGGGTTGATATGATTGGTATGATTGATATAGTGGGTTGAAAGAAAAAGAAGGTGTACACGACTCTAAAGTTGGTTGAACTGAGGTAGGAATGATTTTGTTAAAGAATGAAGGTTGGCATGCTTGAATGGTCTCACAAGAAGAAGAAGGTTGGCCTGATACTAATTCCCTCGTGGTCATCACTTCTCTCATCATATTTTCTAACCAACCCCTATGATTGTTAGGAATAGTCATGTCTATCACTTGTTGCAAAGTCTTGATTTGTTGAGCTAAGGTTTCTATGGATGGTGATGGAATAGGAATGGAAGGGATGAATCCTCCACCTTCCCTATGAAATGTATAATTCCAATCCATGATGTTTGCTTGTTTGGTTTGGACCTAGGATCACAACATGTAAGATATTTTCTCCATTTCTCTGAATGTGACAATGTTTGATTTGTTGAACTTGACAAACTTGTTTGAGTTTTGGTTAAGTTTGATTTATCCTCTGATTGTGATTTGGATGTTTGGGGTATGACTTTCTAGGATGATTATGTAAATTATGATGAACTAAGACAGACGTATATGAAGTCTAGAGAAAGACTATAAATGGGAATGATAATAATGATGTAAATGAGGACTATGCAAGGACTAAGGATGATAATAAGGACATAAATGAGGACTATGGAAGGACTAAGGACAATAATAAGGACATAAATGAGGACTATGGAAGGACTAAGGATGATAATAATGATGTAAATGAGGACTATGCAAGGACTAAGGATGATAATAAGGATGTAAATGAGGACTATGCAGGGACTAAGGATGATAATAATGACGTAAATGAGGACTATGCAAGGACTAAAGATGATAATAAGGATGCAAATGAGGACTATGCAAGGACTACCTATGGTCACAAGTGTATAAACTTTTGAGTTTTGACGTTTCAAAAATGGACTTTGTTTGTAGTAATTCCATGTGTAGGACAAGTTTCGTGGTTTTCCAAGTCTGAGACCAATTATTTGGAGGTAGATGTAGCCAACTGAACTGGTTTTGCAAACAATCTCAGAGAATTTAGAGATACGCAGGATAGGGCCTGAAATAGCCCAAATAACTGACTCAATACTAGTATGATACAATGATACATAAAAAGACATGGAAGACAATCTTAGGTTGGAAATTGGAAACCATTCAAATGAGGCCGTTACAATAAATTACCAAAACAAAACGAACATATAGAGAGTCTAGCAGCATTGACTCCACTCCATGACACACACTTCTTGGGCATGCCAGTCTCTGTTACCTCAAAGATCCGAAGATCTTATAACCAAGGGATTTCTATACCATAATGCAAGGTACATGAAGGGTATCTATGGGGTACGATCCACACTCCCAGAATCACTAAATGTAGGGTTTTGGGATACTAAGTTGGTTCTTATTGTAAAATTTTGAGGGATCCCGATCCAAAGATGGATTCTTAGAGCAAGCCACTTAAGACTTTAGTTGAGCTTATCGGTGCAGGGAAGGCCCCCACATACGCCAAATTCACTCAACACTCTAGCCACTTGACCTCTGTACCTCTGTGGGGTGATGAAATCTCCAATCAAAGATACCCCTCTCCACATGAAATAAAATAAAATTGAGTATCGTTGTCACCTCATTCCTTTCTCCCAAGACCTCGAAGGCGGGTGGAAAGTTAGTTAATGCAACAATAGGTCCACCCCAAACATGATAAAAGTTCTTTCCTTTAAGAAAATCAAATGTTATTTAATCTATGTGCAGCCTGGTGCACGTTCATTTTAAAGCCCAAATTGACGTGTTGAATATGCATGTGCATGTCAATTTTAAACACCAAACTGAAATGTGAAGGCATGCATGTCAATTTTAACCATTGTTGATTTTAAGCCCAAATTGAAGTGTTATACATGCACACCAATTTTAACCATTGTTGATTTTAAGCCCAAACTGAAGTGTTATGCATGCATGTCAATTTTAACCATTATTGATTTTAAACCCAAAAAATGAAGCGTGAGAGCATGAGTGCAATTGATCTAATACTAATCCGATCCTTTCTGTAAATTCACCACAGTCTACAAACAAATGATTAGTAGTGAAATCAAATCAATAGAAAATAGAGAACTCAAAATTAACAGAAACGAATGCGTGATTATACCTGCTCGATTGCGTGACCCTAAATAGGCGATTTCCTAATTTTGTTGGCATTATGTGAATCGGTATGAAGACATAATGATATTGTATGTTGTCATTGATGTCAATATGTGATATGAAGAGAGAACTGACATATGTGAGAACCGGTATATATGCCAAAGTAAAGCGGTATATTTGTTCAAGGTGAACCGACACATGGAAGCATTGGATGACTACCAGTTGGTAGGTAGTTTCCACTTCAGGATTTCCGGTTGGAGTATCTTAAGCCTATGTGACTCAATCAGTGATCTTTATGTGATGAAGTTAGCATGATAATGAAGAACAGATAGTGTTGCCATGTAAGCCTTGTGCGTGTGAAGGATCTTGCATAAAGAAGAGTGTTCCTATCTAGCTCGGGAATGTGCGAAGTCTGTAAATGGTGATAACGTGTGATGGGTTATCATCTGCCATGAAATCGGTGGAAAATGAATGATGGAGAAAGTCTTGAGATTGGATCAAGACTGTTACATTCAATATAGTATGATCAACGGTCAGGATTGAACCATTTTAATTCCTTAACCTATTAGGTTTAGGGTTTAGGGTTTATGCTTCCGACCTAACTATTTTCTATAAGGTCGATGTTGTTATTCTTTCAGAGTTTGGTTGGCAAAAGTTGTGTGTGTGTATCTAAGAGAAGAACGCGATTCTTGCCAAACCAAAGGAGCGAAGTCATATTTGTAGAGTGTAAGTGCAAAAGGTGAAGAGGAGCTTAAGCGGATCTGCATTGGCATTGAGTCCTATTATCAGGTCATTGATATACCTGTTGATCTTTAACTACTTCAACAGTTGTGAAATCCCCTAATGGGGTAGCCTTAACCGACTTGTTGAAAATACTCTAACAAGGTAACTCGAAGCTACTGAGTCATTGATATCCTTTAGCTATTGAGTTCTTGAAATCCTCTAACAAGGTACCATTAACAGGGTTTAACCCTTAACCGGGTATTGTAGCCATCCCTTAACTGGGTGATCCCTAACAGGATCAGTTCCTAACAGAACCTATTGTATCTATCTTTAACCGGACAAGGCTCCTAACAGAGCAGACTTCCAAAGAGTTAAAAAACAAGCTTGTGGGTATTCATCTCCACCGTGGTTTTTCCCAGTTGGGTTTCCATGTGAAAAATATGTGTGTCATGTATGATGTTATGTTTGTTTTCTACTTAAGTGGTGATGCATGTTGATCTTGCTGTAATATGTTCATCTTTGATGGTAGATTGCCTGTTCATGCATTAGAGTGAAATGGGAATGAAGAGTTAGATTATATGAGAAGATAAGTGTCAACCGGTCTTTGCTCATCTTAGTTACAATGGGTTTTGCCGGTTGAACTCTGTTGAAGGACCGGTGTTGCTGTTTGTCTGTCAGTGCATAAGTGTTAGTTGACAAACCGGTTTAAGGTTGAGTTTTTGCCTGTACTGATTCACCCTCCCTCTCAGTACTGGTTTGGTACTATTCATTCATCATTAAGTTATCAAATTCTGTTAGATCGATTGCGTGATCTTGACAGGGCGAATGCGTGATCCTAACAAGTTGATTGCATGATACTAACAAGGTGATTGTGTGACATAGACAAATAACACAAAAAAATAAAAATTGAAACTAAATATGATCAGAAACCTGCAAAACAGATTGTG
Organism: Cryptomeria japonica; assembly: GCF_030272615.1. Lineage (NCBI taxonomy): Eukaryota > Viridiplantae > Streptophyta > Pinopsida > Cupressales > Cupressaceae > Cryptomeria > Cryptomeria japonica. The sequence goes on along the minus strand of NC_081414.1, from coordinate 138,452,444 downwards.
AGGCCCTAGCTAGATCTCTCTTCATCCATTCAATGTTAACCAAATCATATTTCACACGATATGAGATAACTAAGATGTTGTATCTATCGATGGCTGGTTGATTTTCCCAATCTTGTATTTGCTTTTCTGTTTTGAGAATTCTTTGATAGCGTTTGGTTTGTCTTCTCTGCTCCTTTTTCCTTCTAGCACCTGAAATCCTGAATTGTACCTTACGTGTCATAAACTGTTATAACAAAAACATGGAATAAAAATAATTTGTTTCTAGATTTACTCAATTTCATGCAGAATTACACAAATGAGAGAACAGAAAGGAAATAAGAATAAAAATAATAGAACAGTAATTTTTCCAGTGAATGCATAATGATATCAGAGCGGATGCATGATCTTGAAAGGTCAATTGCGTGATATTGACAGGGCGATTGCGTGACCATGAAAGGTCGATTGCATAACCTCAAAAGGTCAATTACATAATGATGTAAACACGAATGCGTGATGAAGAGATCTGTCTTGAAATCCGTGCAAAACTTGCAAAAAGGAAGAAATCAGTATGATTTGCAAAAATACACAGAAAATAGAGAAGGTTAATTAGCTATTGTTCACGTCAGGTTCACCAAAATGGTGCTATGCTCAAATTCATCATTGCTAAATATGAAATAAGGAAAATCATGAATCCCTTAACTATCTATGCAATTCAAACACAAAACAATGAAATAATACGATTAAGAAATAGGAATGTAAAATATGTTAATCAAAACTCCCTATTCCATGATCGCATATGACTTCCATTGTTCTTCTCTTCTTTGTGGTATGATGGCTCTCAGATATCACGCAGGCAACCTGCAAATGACACAAAGATTCAAATTTGATGATTGTTGAAAATGGAGATTGAAGAGTTTGGTATACTAATTCACCCCCCCCTCTTAGTATTCATCAAAGGGATAATGATTTAATTAATTAATTTAGCATGTGCTTGCATTTGAACTTAGATTTTCAATTTAATCTTTACATGAGAGTTGAATTCAAATAATTGAATTTATTTTAAATTCAATTTAGTATTGGAATATATTTAGAACTTGACTTTGATTTTCAATTTGATTTTTGAAATCATGCACATGTATTTGAAATTGGAAGAAATTAGAATTTAATGAAATTAGAAGAAATATGAATTTGAATGAAATTAAATGAAATTAGAATTTGGGGATTTGGAAATGGAATTAGAAGAATTAATTAGTTAATTAAATAATTTAAAGAAACTATTTAATTATTTAAAAATGGACTTTAATTAAATAATAAAGATTATTTGAATTAAAGGATTAAATCATAATTAATTAAATAATAAATATTTAATTAATAGTTAGAAAAGGGTTGAATGATTAGATGATTAGAGAAGAAATTGAGAATTAATTTATTTAAAAAATAAAAATTATTTAAATTGAGGATTAATTTATTTAAAGAATAAAAATTATTTAAATTGAGGATTAAAAATCACAATTAATAAAATAATAAATATTTAATTAATATTAGAAAATAGTTAAATGATTAAATGATGAAAGAATAAGAAATAAAATAATTAGTAAGATGATGAGGAAATATGAAATTAGAAGAATAAGATTAATTAACTTAATTAAATAATTAAAGAATTATTTAATCAATTAGGGGAATAATTAGTACATGATCAATGAGACATTTTTAGGTGTCTATAATATCTACCAATATGCTAGAAGATCAGATGGAGATTGATGATGCCATAGCTAGACACAATTGAATAATATTGACATAGTGACCCTATGGATGTTACCGATATGTAGACAAGAGTATAGTCAACCAACAAGTATGTCAACCAGTAAGTGAGCAGAAGAGACAAAGTGAAGAGCTCCTATCAGATGGACATGTGTCTGAGTTTGGTGACCGGGCAAATGTGATACAACTGGCAAAACAAAGAAGAGATGGCATGAAGGTTGACCAGTTAATGTATAACTGGCAAGGAAGTTGAACCGGTAGATGAACACCGGTAGTATATTGGTAGGTGACTGAGCTTAAACTGACACAGTGGCTTGAGAAGAGGTGGATGTCGATGATGATGACACGTAGGACACATGTGGGGTATGTGCAATGGAGGATAAACGGTATGTCGATGAGGTAGTTGGTGAGCAGGTTGACATGAATGTCGACTGCATTAATCACGAGTCTGTTGAAGAGGTGTGCAACTCTAGGCAGATCGAAGGACGTCTCTTGGAGAGTTGATCGAAGCAAGAGATCTGATCATCTTGTTGACTTGGAGAAGAAAACTGCTCAAACATTCATGGTGATTGACCAAATGGCCGACAAACAGACCGTGTTTGCTAAATATAGCAAATGTGTATTGGAAGCAGTGAGATTGGCAGTGATGTTTGAGTACTTGTAGGTTGTCAATCCCCGTTGCAGATCAGATATGATTTGATACTGTCCACAATCAATGGAAGGAACCCTAGACCACCAATATTGAATTGATGATTTGGCGGGAAAGCTCACATATAAATATGCAAATCAAAGATCATAGAAGATGATGCTGTAGGTTGGATAGAGGAGAAGAGAATATTAGTGGCTCAGTTCAAGTGTAATTTGTGGAAGATCATAAACGACTGAGAGTGTGTGGAGGTGCAACTAGAAAGAGGGCTTAAGAGGGGTTTATCTGGTAAGGTTAGAGTGAACAGTAAGCTGCAAAGAGTGTAGCAGTCAAGTGAACCGGTAATGACAAGTTGCAGTGGGTTAGTGTGAGCAGAGAACCGGTAGAGATAAGAGAAAAGTGAACCAACCGAGAAGAGACAGAGCAACAAAAAGAGGACTCAACTAGTAAGGTTGCAACATAGAGTGAAGGAGAGAAGGATAAGTGTGAGCAGAGAACTAGAAGAGAACAAAGTAGAGGAAGACCTGTTGAGAAGATTTGAACCAGTAGAGTGATTTTATTGTGAGAGGTTACATAATTCATTTGTAATCGGGTAATAACTATTCTATTGTTTGTAATCATTGTGATCACTAAGTTGGTGCTCTATGTAGGGGTTGGTGCTCCTTGGGTTGGTTCCCTAAATCAGCAAGGGTTGGTTCTCCTTGGGTTGGTGCCCTAAATCAAGGGTTGGTACTCCTTGGGTTTGTTCCCTAAATTAGGGGTTGGTGCCCTAAACTTTGTAATAAAAGTGTTTATTGTGAGGATGGATTGGAGCATTAGACTCCTACAACATTTCTCACTGAGTTTTTTTCCCACAATGCGCTTTCCTTGTATATCTGGTGTTATGTGATGTATCCTTGTGTGTGCTTGCATCTTGATCTCTTCCCCTATCTCACTAGTATGTTCTCTTGGTATTTGATATGTTAACTGGTACTCACATTTAGGATTAAAAGGGTTAAGTTTGGAAACCACCGATTCACCCCCCTCTCAGTGGCATCTTGTGTTCTACACTTACACATCATATTGTGTCTTTTTGTACTTGCATTAATTTATAAAGTTTCATGGGGGGTTTGTTGTATGTTATTCTTTTATTTGTGATCACAACCTTATCTACCTACATGCATGCATGACTTATTTTGTGGACCATTTTTTAACTGTATGTACTATCTCATGTCTTGTCCTTTATACATTGTATTGTGACACATCAGTTCATTAGATCCATCATAACTCTTTGTGTTAGCATCATAGAGGGTCTCATACTGTTGTTGCTAATGCTTGTTTTGTTTAGATTTAGAGTGACATACATATCTATTTTTTGTTCCTATGTACTAGGTGTATACACTAAAATTTGGTTTAGAGATAAATTAATTAAATATGAAATTATTTAATTAATTAAAGTCTCCAATTCTTCTATTATATAAATGAATTAAATAATTTGTTTATATAGTTTATTTTCCTAATTCATCCCATCTTAATTCTATTTCTTCTATTTCCTAATTAAATAAATAAATTTAATAAATTTGTTTATTCAATAATTCCTTCCACATTAAGTTTAAATTTTTAATTCAAATCGAACACATGTGTCCTAACTCCTAACCACTTCCTAACCTAACCTTCTTCTAACCAACCCCCTAGCCTAACCATAGGTTAACATATTCTATCCTCTCTAACCATCTCATCCTAACTTCCTATGGGTTTTGCATTCTCCCTTGAGGACATGTGGCACCTTTTCCACTTGCCTCTTTGTGGGTACTTGGTGGAAATCCTTTGACACTTGTCTCTCTAGCATTGACATGTGTCTTCTCCTTCAACCTCTTCTCCAACCTCTTCATTCTAGACCATTGATATCTCCAGACCGAATCTCGATCATTGATTCATGCCACCTCAGTATTGGCCTTGAAACCTCTATAAATGGTCCTCGTTTCAGCCATGAAAGTCTCCTCCCTTGGCATCTTTAGCATTCTTAGCATTTTGAGCATTATCAAAAATCTGAGCATAATCTCTAGCATAATTAGCCTTTGCATTTTAATTAGCTTAGCATAGTATCATTTGGCATCCTAAGTATGGATTTCATTGTATTTTGCATAATAGTTTAAAATTACATTTCATATCATTGTATATCTTGGCATTGAATCATATCATTCTCATTTCTTGAGTTGTCACTTTGCAAATATCATGCATCTGAGAGCCATCATATGAACATGCGAGGTCCTCAAGAATAGAGAGGAATGATGTGATTTGAGGGAGTGTTTAAATTGTTTTATTTGTGTTTTTACTCTTTCACGTAATTATTCATTGGATGCTTCTATAATTGATTTTAATGAATTTACACTAATTTTACACCTTATCATTTTCTAGCGCCCACCATGGGGCCAAACCCCATTTTTAGCAATTTCTTGCAGATTTTTCTTCGACGAGTGAACACAGAGAACTAGTTTAGCATTCTGGAGAGGACTATTAGTGTTTTTAGCTTCTAGATCAACGCATTAAGACCTTCTTCTAGCACATCCGTCACCCATATTAGCGTGCCGGGTCTCCAGATTAGCGTTATGATTCAATGAATTAGCATTTAGCTTTGACATAATAACGTTCTTGATTCTTACAATAATGTTTTAAGTTCTCAGAATAGTTTTCAGTTCATAGAATAGTGTTCACCTTCTGCAAAATATCATTTTAGATTGTTAGAGTAGCGTTTAGATAGTATAGATTAGCATTGTAATGAGTTACTTTAGCATCTTCAATTCTTCTTACAAAATTCTAATTTCCAGAAACTATTTTTTGTCATTTTATTTTTGCAAATACTTTTACACTATCAGAGACCAAGATTGAAAAACCCTACCTTGTCAAAAACATTCAACTGAAACTAATAACGTTGTTTGTAGCCGTGACAATACTGCACTTGTTTTTTGTTTAATTTAGGCACATAGTTTAACTAAGGGATCAATCAATACCATGTTTTACATGCCTAATATGGTAGGTGAGTATGCTCCCCCCTTCATTGGGTGATCAGAAAACTAGACCCTTCAAATTTTCTTTTTAAGTAGTGCAATAGCTTTAGCGGGCCTGACCTCCCGAGTAGCCCATAAGGTCGAGTGAGAGGGGAACCACCCAAGTGGGAATGGGTAATGGCAAGTTAATCTAACCCACTATAAAATAAAAGTGATTTTGATGAAAATCAAAATCAACGACAGTGCTTGGGAATAGATCTCCTCTGTACCTTGAGGTATACAAAACCTTGGTTTTCATGGCAGGGAGACCTCTTAATGTAGTTTATACCTAGATGCGCCAAACGAATGCGCATACTATTTCCTTGTTAGTTATAAACAACCCCTTTTAGCCTTGGTAAGAGAATTTTAGTGGAATGGGAAAGCAGGTATCCCCCCCAAGATACTCACCATTTTTCTCCTTGGAGGAGACCTGTATAAATCTTCAAATTTGTATAGGATACTTGTAGCCTTCCGAGGAGAGGGTGATCGGGTTTTCCTTCCAGTCTTGGAGGCCCCTATCTTCCACCTCTCAATGATGACAAAAGTGGACATCCCCTCTTAGGGTGTTTACACTTATGCTATGAAGATTCCAAGTTGTGGGATAAGTGGAAATTTTGGGCTTTAATTTGAAGCCTCAAATATACACTTGATGTTTATATCCTAGGGCCAAAAAGACAACTGTTTGAAATTATGTCTTTGTGTTTTCAAATAACATATCAGATATATCATCCATTTAAAACACACTTAAACTTGACCAAAACTAAACATCATGCTGTCAAACTGTCAAAATCAAACTTTACAGAGTAGAGTAGCATTTCACTGTTTGAGAATAGCATTCTAGTTTCACACATTAGCATTTTGGAAACAAACTATAACATTCTAGAAACAAACATTAGCGCATTTGAGATTAACTTTAGCACATTAGAGATACATTGTAGTGTTTTGGAGATACAAGTTAGGTCTTTTAAAAGATATTTCATCACTCTGATAGTCTAATATAGCATTTTGAAAGACCAAATTAACGCTTTAGTAAGATAGGTTAGTACATCAGTACAACATAAAAACATAATTTAAATATAACATCAAAAACCCAGATTAGCATTTCACGGGCTAATATTAGCATTTACTGGGGGCAGCCTAGCATTTTGGGTAAACAGTCTAGTGTTTTGGGTCTTTGATTTAGTGCTCTGGTAATTTTGGACCCTAGACAGAGAGGCCTTTTCCAGAAAATTAATCACAATTTTGGATACCCATTTCAGAGTAGAGTCATTCTTCATCACTGTCAAGCCAATTCAAAAGTAATAAAAATAGGTTTCACAAGTGAATTCATTTTGAAAGAATAGATAAAAACTGTAGTATCGTAAATTGTACACCCTTGCTAAGGTGGTACAATTTAACACTTAGGTTAGCACCCGCCTTAGTGTGTCTTGCATCTTGTATTTCTTATTCCCCTTTAAGCATTTAATTAATTAATTTAATTAAATCTAAGGTCATGTCTCATCACTTTACACATTATAAAGTTGGGCCCTTTACCCTAAGTGTGCCCCTTTTCATCTTATTTCTCCAATGAATTATTTAATCATAAACCCTAATTGTGTCTTATTTTGACCGTTTAGGCCCGATTTCGCATATCAAAACATCTTGAAATTAGTTGTAACTTTGGTATGTGCTCTGATATCATCATATCTAACAGCCCCAAAAATTTGGAGAAAAGTTGGTCGGACTGTGGAGAAAATGCACATGGTCTGTGACTTTTTTCCCAAAATTTTGGGAGCACAATCCTATGACATAATAATGCTTAACCCCAAAATATCAGTAGGAAATTCAAATCCTAGGTAGGCCTAAACATAAAATTAAGATCTAGGGTTTCATACTTAAGAGCTCTCTTTTTTCATTTGAAGGGGTTTTCTTCTGAGAATCTAAGACCATGTTTTTGAAGTATTAGAGCCTTCTTTGCAACAAAAGAGTAGATCTTTAAAGTCTTCAAAAACATTCAACATTCATCCATCAAATATTCATCAAGCATCATTTTAAAAATTGGGGGCTTTTGAAAATATAGAAGAACAATATGATATCACCGACTAACGATTGGCTTGTACCCCTCCCTTGGGGTTGGGTATGGTTTCATGTTATTTTCATGTCTTTGCATAAGCTTCATTTTGATTCACATTCATGCTTTAGATCACTTTGAATTGTGGATTTAGAACATTTACTTTGTCAATTATAAGCAATTAGGGTTTGCTCTTTAGGTTTTCTCTAGGTTGTTTACTTTCATTCTTAGGATCTTGCACACACACAAGGTTCTTGCACACATATTTTCAATACATTATCGACTATTTATGGAGGTGAAAATCACCAACATGAGGGTTTGACTAAGGGAAAGTTCTATATAGCCACCCCAAACCTTCCCTTTTCAGTTACAGGTGCAGAAACATGCATCTAGAGGCAGTTTCAGATCTGGAAAAGGCATCAACACTGATAGGCCCTAAAATTATGTCTTGCAAAATTTGGTCATTTTGGTTTTATTTTGCCTTCTGCCAAGTTATTAGGGTTTAGGGCTTTAGGGGTTATGTCTTTATGATTAAAATCTTGGTTTGAAAGAAAGTCTTTGGTCCTTTTATTTTCTGTCGTTACCTTTTCCCACTTAAGGCCGAGGGTACCACTTTCGTTCGCAAGGGCATTTTTATTTCCTAAGTATTAAGTGGTGGTTAACCAGTTCGTGAAATATGATATTCTTAAGTCATTCACATAGAATTCCCTATAACCGGTTTTCCTTTTAATATTTGTGCCCGTGCTTGTATTTTCCTAAGTCCGAAAATTCCTAAGTACTTCGATCGTTTGCTAAAGATAGGATGGATCCAACGGCTAGCACTTCCTTGTGATCAAAGGTGCAAGGATTTTAAGGACCGCAACACCATAAGATTGTGCCACATGTTATCAAAACAAACCCATAGGGTTCATAGTGTAACCGATTGAAGCATTGTGTTACTGGTTCACATGTGGTAAAGGTCAGTCTAATAACAGTCCCATCAAGTTGCACGCGCTCAAAATGAATGGAGATGTTTTATCCTAAGGAAAAAGGTACTCGACTTTCAATTTTAAAAGAGTTAATGGGTAGTATGCTAAGTGGTAAAGTTTGAATAGATCAAATGGCCCTCATGTTCTCGCGATAGAACTTGCAAGGTGGTTACAGACCGCGACATCGAGAGATGATGACACGTGTCCCGGGTTGGCCAGGAAGACTTCTAGTGGGGCCACTGATGGAGTTTGATTGAAAGACGATGTGGTGCTAACTTATCACAGTTTTGTGGGGCCATTGATACAAATGGAAAGTCAAGCGCTGAGTCAACAAGAGATGATCATTGGATCAACCAACTTGGAAGAAGATTGACGACTAGGTTTCAAATTTCTAAATATAAAGTTATGAGTCGTTATTTTTTTCACGCGTGTATTAATGGTGGATGAGACATTTGCGTTCTTTTCCAAGAAAATAATTAAAAGACCCTTAAAAGGTTTTTTCATTTGCAAAATATTTCATAGATATCTTGAAGAATTTCCTACTACTGAATGAGGCTAAAGCGATTCTCTATGACACAAAATTGTCATCTCTGGTGAAAATCAAAGTAGTAAGTTTATCTGAGCTCTCCATATGTTCTTGAAAGAAATTGATATTACAAATTGTGCATTAGGTTGTGAGAAGATAATTCAATTTATTTTAGGGTTAGGTACTAGACAGAGAATAGTTAAATTTGCCTGAATTACTCTGGCAATTTAAAATCTTGTACTAGCCCTAGTTTTCCTTCCCAAATTTGGAATTCTAGTATAAAGCCCTAGTTGTAGAAGATGGATCCCTCACAGAAACATTCAAGACAAGTGGATTATATGAAAAGAAATCTTTATGATGATTTCTTGGACCGGTTAAAGTCTTCTACAAATGATAAGCAATAGGGACAAAATTTTGTGGATCGAAAAACCCTAGGGGAAGGGTTAACTGACAAAACATTTCGCTTGGTGGATACTAATATAGCGTTGAATGGGTTAGAGATGTTCAAATTATGGTATGGACAAAGAAAACTAAATTCCCCATTATCTAGTCCTTGGCAGTATGATTTGAGCAAGTTGGTGGTACCGGGTGTTTTTATGGATGTTGACTTACTCAAGGCTGTTGCAAACATATATGACCCAGTTTCAAGGGTCATTAGGGGAAATGATGGAGAGATCCTATTAACCATCAAAAGGGAGGAGTTTCAAGATATTTTGACTTATATGAACCATCCCCTAGCCTGGTACCAATAGATTTAAATGAATAAAAGGTAGAGTATTACAAGATGAAGGAATTCATTAGAAAGAATTTTCTTTCGATGCATTTAGCTAGAGCAGGGAGCACAACATACTATATCTTCCCTAGCTCAGAGGAGTCATTCCCAATTGGTGATTTTTCTCCCTATTTCCAAGCTACTTTCTTCTCTTTGTGCCAAATATTGGATTTTAATCCTATTACAGTGATGCCACCTGATTTAATGTAGATGGCTATGTAGATACAACATCCAGATTTTATAGTAGTTTTTGACTTTGCCCCTTATGTTGAAGGAAAAATTCATGAGGGGTTACTAGATATTAAGAATCAAGTTGCTGGTGTTAAGTTCTCCTGGTATTCTTTACTCATGCATATGTTCCTTTCAAGGAATGTAGATTACTTTGAGGGTACCATGAGCCTCAGAAGGACAATAGATAACCAGGAGATCCCAATACAACTTTGGAGCACAAATATGTCTTGGGATAGACAAGAGGCTAGCTATATAAGGTTTGATAACAATTTTTCTTCTAGGTTAAGGAAAAAGTTAACAATGGATCCACCAAGGATTCCTCAGGAACTGCATGATTTTGTGAGACCTAAGGAGAGGGTGCCTCTTGCCATGATTGAACATAATTGGGGGGATTTTATCCTGTACTCTGTGAGTACTATTATCAAAATCTATGGCTTCTCCGGACAACCACATGTATTTCCCTTCAATATTCCTCTAAGAATGGGTTTTGCTGAGGTGATGTGGAAAATAGGATGTATTCAGGATAAGGATTTAAAGGGAAAAGGAACAATTTTCCCAGACTACACTATTATCCGTTACTTTGTGATTCTAAAGGGAGGACATGAGCACTTCGATAAATTATTTGCTCCATATCATTTGGGGGTAAGTTTAGCTAGAAACAGTGATCCTGAAGGTTTTTAAAATGATTTTAGAAGAAGAATAAATGGAGCTCTGCTGCCCCATGTGCACAATTTTCTTGAGGACTTAATCAGAAATGAATTTGATCCCATGACTCAAGAATGGAGAAAGGAGAAGTGGATAATCTTTAGAAAATTATGGGCTGCTATCCAAAAGATGGATCCAAAATATGACCCATTAAAGGAATTTTCCCCATTCCATGCCAAGATTGATTTTGTTATGAACAATTTTGATGAATTGACAAAGGTTTTAAAGGAGAAGCTAGCTGGACTTGAAGAAGCTCATGGCTGACAACAATTAGGTTGACAACCTCCTTTGTCCTAGAGAGAAGGTGGTATGATAACAAGGAGGCCTATTTAGGAATCTTTTCACAAAAGAGCTAGAGAAGAAACAAGTGATAAAGAGGATAGTAGCAATGATAGTGGGAGATTGATAAGAAGAAAGGGTAAGAAGATGATGAATTTAGAGCCAATCCCTAAGGTACAAACTAATCCTCTTCAAGGAGTCAGGATTATTGATCTTGAAGATTTTGACAGAAGTCCTTCACCATTAGCTGTATCTTTTTCACCAGGAGGGAAGGATGAGGAACAGGTGGAGGAAGACAAGTTTGTTGCAATAAGTGCAGAGATTTAGATTGGTATTCTTGCAGTGCCTCCTAATTTGGAGTTGGATCTTGCTCCACTAGATTTCCTGGTTAAAGCTTTCAAAGATACACAAAAGAAAGCATGTGATAAATTCCTTGAGGATGATTCTTTTGTAAAGATCCCAACCTTTTTGCAGTTAGTATGGAAGACAAAGGTTGAGGAATATGAAAGAAGAATTACTGAGAGAAAGTCCCAAAGGCCAGGCAGATCAGATACATAAATCCAAGAGGAAGTAAAAGGTGAAATGAAGGAAGAGTTTAAGGAAATAATTGCTGATAAGGGAAGGGAAATTGTAAGTCAGGCTGGAGTTTTGATCTTTCTAGAATGGGACATAGCAGATGTAGTGGCATTTGATGCAATTAGGAAATTGAAGGAAGAAGAAGCAGGGTTAGCATTAAGAGGATCATATTTTGTAGATGATTATGCAACCTTGGCAATATGGGCACTGGAGGAAGGACCTAGGAAGCCTAACACCAGTGATTTGAACCCCAACTTAAGGGGAAGCCTAATTATAAAGAGAGTAGTTGACACATCAAGTGTGGATGATACAAAGTTAAATGTTGATGTTGCTAAGCTAGCACATGAGAGCGTAAAAAAGGAAGCTTTAGAGAAGGCTAAGCTAATAAAGAAGTTTGACAATATTTTTAATGATTATAATGCATCTCAAAAAAGGTGTGTGGAGTTGCAAATGAGAGTGCAACTCCTTGAGAAAGGACAAATAAAGGTTTCCTATCCTTCTCTTACAGGATCATTCGAGCCATCAACATCCAAGTTGCCACCTATAGTCTAGGGAGGAGAAGCAGGTCAATTAAATACAAGTACTAGTATCCTTGATATTGTATTAGTCCCTTATGATGACGATGATGAGCTTGACACTACAAGATCAACTGAACCAAATGAGTGTCAACTTTTGGAGAAGATTGTTGAATTAGAAAATAAACTGAAAGAATCAGACAAACAATCAATTGAGAACAAAAGGATATAGTTAGCTAAGTGCTAACTCATTTGAATGAGAAAGTTGACAACGGATTAAATAGTATCCATGCCTTATATTCTTTACTTTTTGTTGCTATTCAAAAGTTCAATGATGATAAAGAAGTGGCAATTTCCCTATTCACAAAATGGTTACAAAGGGGAAAAGATCTCAGAATGATGTCTATGGCCTCTAAGTTTCATGCTGAGAGACCACATGCACTCCAACCAACATATGAGATTATCTGCTTTGTTTCATGCATGATTTGTGAGTGTGGCATAAAATCACAAATAAGCATGGGGATCACCCTCCCTGGTTCTGCAGAGCCTAAAGTGCAGAAGGATCTCACATCCTTGTTATTGTTGGTCCAAGTATAAAGAGTATTAAATAGTTGGAAGTGGATTTCCATAGATATTATAGAAGAAAAACAACTTGGTCTCTTTCTTGAGTCAATGTAAAACTATTTCTGGGCACCATCAAATACCACCCAGAAGTCTCAGAAATGCAGAAATCTATCAATGATAGGGTATGACACCCTAGTCCTTCCTAGGATAGTGGCGTGGCACCATGGTCCTGCTCTCTATCAGTAAGACTTGACAGAACAGTACTTTGCAGATCTCAGAATCCCTCCTGTTAGTTGCAGCTCCAAAATTGTAGAATCAGGACAGTGGCATGGCACCTTGGTCTCAGACATTTCTGATCAAATTTTAGACATAGGTGCACCTTTGATTTTGCCTTCTGATCTATACTTTTCAGTAGTGTATCTTTTTTTCTTTGATCTACATTCTCAAATAAGGGTTTTCTTACTTATTTACTTTCTAGGTTAGATAGCATTTTGCATCATTCCTCTCTCTCATTTACAACAAAAGAATAGAAAACCTAAGAGGTAATCCATGAATCTCTCTTTCTCATAAGAAGTAGCCATTGTGCATTAACTCCCTAGGCTCTTTCATATTACATGAGTGTGTATGAGAGTGGGATTAGGGTTTCCATTCTTAGTCTCACTTTTTCCCTTACACAAAAACATTTTAAGTGCATAGTTTCAAATCTTTGATATCTAATTTTTTAGCATAGTTTCTATTGGCAATAACAATGAAGGAAAAATGAGAGGGGGGGTGAATCAGGTTTCACTAGATTAATAAAACTAACCTCAATTACAACTCTGATTAAATGCAGCAACAACAAAGATAAGAAAATTGATAGCACAATACACAACACCAAGATTTTGACATCGAAAACCCGATTAAGGAAAAAACCACAGTGGGAAGCTACCCACAATAAGATAATAATTTGCAGTAGTATGAAAAAATATTTATATTGGGGAATGCACATGCATTCAAGCTCACTACCTAGAGCTCACTACTCAAAATACAATAAACTGAAAGGCTAGAACCCACAGGGAAGTCTCACTAACTTACAACAAGATTTGAACTATAATCTGGATTACATGAGCTGCAAATATAGCATCTCCTTATGCCTGATGATAGTTCTGGTTAAGCACATTTGTCTTCCCTGTAACAATCTCTTCTCAACACACCACACCGAAGGATAAATTCCTTTTTTCACACATACACCACTCTCTAATAACGCAGACACACCACCGATACTAAATTTACATGACTTTATCACCTATTTATACAATTCATCAACCTTGACTACAAGGTAAGCCAAACCCTTAACTTATAATTATAAAATTGCATCACATGATACAAAGATCGACCACCAGACCAATATTATGATATACATGAAATAACATGGACCTAACTGAAATGCTCAAACATGCAACAATATCATAAATTATGCCAAGTTCAAGTACAACACGCTACACCACCAAGAATATCGTATAACACGAAGAATATCACCGATTCAATGAAATCACCAAAAACTCGCACAAAAATCAATGCAGATCATCAAGACAAATAGGACATAATTAGGAAACACCAACAAGCATGTTAGAATCATCTGCAACAATTGCACCAACACCACTTATCAAATCTTCATTGATCAACATCTGAACCTCAATAATACTCAAACAATAACAATTGGCACAAAGAAAGATAAGTTGTGGAGCACCAAATCACAAACCATCTAAAATGAAGATACACAAGAACATCCCAAATAATCTCCCAAAAAATCAACTCAAGATTTGATCACACCGGAATATATCGAAGGAAATACCGAACTCTGCAAAACACTGATAAAAAAAACCAAACTACAAATTGGATCATATGATATGATCAATTAAGCTTCTGGATCATCGAAACCAATATAGAAATATATAATTATACAGAAATACTCCATACACCGAACCATGATCCAAATAAACCAACCTGCAACCACCAGAGCAATAAATCGCTTGAATATGTTGACATCAATGACAACAACATATCCTAGCAGCAACAATGTCCAACAATTTCCCCCTTTGGAATTGATGGCAACATATGGATGTGAAAAACAATCAATGCAAAGAAAGAAAACATCTCCAAAAAACTCCCCCTAAGATCAAACAGATAAAACAATTTTTCACATGCTTCTCTCCCCCTTTGATATCAATGACAAAGGTTCTCAAAATAAAAAACCAAACTCTTCCCCTTAGATAAACAAATAATCTTGAAACTGAACCACAAACACACTACTCCATCAGAGGAGCAACATAAACTCATCAATCTAGACAAAAAGATAAGATTGTGAGGTCCACCTGATTGATGCAACTCAATGCATCTAGTTCCCATCAGGAGGGGTGTATACCCCTAACTTATCTCTCAAATAGACAAATGTATATGCAGGCAAAGGCTTATTGAAAATATCAACAATTTGTTCCTTTGTAGATACATATTCTAGCTTCACTTCCTCTTCACTGACTTTTTCTCTCAAGAAATGATACTTGATTGATACATGTTTAGTCTTTGAATGTTTCGCCAGGTTCTTTGATATATTAATAGCACTGTAATTATCACAATATATAATAGTAGTCTCATCATAGATAACTCTGATATCCTTCAACACTTATTTCATCCAAACTACTTGAGTGCAGTTACTAGTAGCAGCAATGTATTAGATAAGGAAACCGAATCTTGTTTTTTGGTAGCCTATGAAACAAATTTCCTACCCAAAAAGAATTCACCACTAGAGGTACTCTTTCAGTCATCAATATAGTGTCCCTCCTAGACTTACATTTTGATTTGCATACTGATAAACTTATTTAGACTTATGATGGCTATTTGGATGGATGTTTATGACTCTTCTACTATTTTGAGACGGTATCTATGATACTAGGACCTTATGTGGACTCATGGTATTTGTGATGACTCTTTATGATTGGGTCACTTTTATGATTGGTGAGTGAAGACTTATTATATGATATTTGATTCTTGTGGATGTTGATTAGGTATCTCCTAGATGGATGGATTTATATGACTCATGGATTCACATATGATTATCGTTTATATGTATTATGAGATTGATGACGATACTAACCCTACTTCATGGTGATGATTCTATGCGTTGTTTTGATATTGTATTGCATGACTATTTTTGTGATTAGAGATGATGTCATATCACTCATTGTGAGCGGGATATGTCATCACAATTCTCTATCACTTGCCTATTTAATATGATGTATATGTATCATATATGCTGTGTTTAGTCTTTGATGTAGTTTGGCAGGTACCAGACATTGACTCCACCTAGCTTCATATGTCTAAGCCTATCCTATCCCAATGTTAAGTTGTTGGAGATGACATAGTTTCCCTCACACACTCTTGGTCTAAGATGTATACCTTGTTAGTTTATCTTGATGTCTTTCGCTTGGTTGATTCCCCTTTAGGGTCAACTAAGAGATGTGGCGTCTTTGTTAAGTCTCTTCTACCTTATTTTGTAGGTCACAAGGTCAAATCTCTCTAGCTTTTTATTTTGATCAGCTGTGGCTTGATAATTGACTTTATTGCATGATTGGATTATTTATTTTAATTAAGAATTTAATTAAGTAGTTAATTAATTTAAAATTTATTGATATTTAATTGAGCTTTATTTATTGCTTAATTATTTGATTTGTTTTATTTATTATTGAAGATGAATTTTATTTAGTTATTATTTTTAATTTAATTATTTAATTGGGTTCTATTTATTTTATTTATTTATTGGTGTTAATATTAATAATGATAATTAATTATAAATCATTATGTGGGAATTATTTAATAAAGTATGGGTAAATAATTATTTTTACCTACCGTCTTATTTTGAGGAAATATTTGTAATTCCCAATTAATTGTCATATCTCTACTAAGTAATTGAATTTGATTTATTTCTACCTACTTTTCTTTTTGATTGGCTGACTTGACTGGATAGGTAAGAAATATATATTTTTATTATGCCTTTCACGAATTTTGTAAAAGTAAGTATGATATATGGTTATTGGGAATTTTTCTATTGGTTGAGAAAACCATGCATACCAAAAACCTTACCATACCTAGCAGGAACACTTCCCTAGGTTTCAAGAACGTTGAGCTGTCCCCAGGGTCTCCGGAAGTCAATTTTTAGCTTGTTTGAGTGCACCTTTGGTCTATGTGAGTACTCTAGAGGCTCGTGGAGTATGTATTGGAATTTTCAGATGTGGTTATGATGTATTTTTATCTCTTATGATGTTTCATGTTCTCTGGTAAGAGGGTTCATGCCTTACCATTGAGGTGTTCCTATGTGATTTGACGCTCCAGTGAGAGGGAGAATGCCTCACTGTTGAGGGATTGTTTTGTTGGCTTGATGATGATTGTAATGATTAACTTCATCATATGTTGTCATTGATGAAACACATACACACACATATGTTCATATTGTCTACCGGTGTGACTTCAAAGTTGTTTATACTACAACCAATATACTAGAGGTTTATATCTAACCGGTACACGGTGACAACCGGTATATGCATGACGACAACTAGTGGAGATTCATAACTCGACATCAACATGAAGATCCAATGGAGACTCTCACAGGAGCATCAAAGGTTAAATGGTTTATATGCCTAACTCCAACAAATATTGTTGTTCTAACCGATACTTGTTGATTATGTGATTATGCCTAACTCCAACTGAAGATCTTATCAAGGAAAGAGATTATGAGATTTCCAAGATCAAGCGAGAAAATGTCAATGTGCATGAGCATTTGAATGCAGAAAGAGAAGAAAAAGAGAATTTACAGCTAGATCTTAAATTAGCATCATCCCTGAGAGAGAACCTGCCAAAATAGAATGAATATCATACCAGGTAGCTCACCGAAGCTAATGAGAAACTAGAAAAGTTCAACAAAACTTCTACCTTGCTAGATGAACAAACCAAATCATAAAGGATGAAATGTGATACTTGTGGACTTGGTTTTAACACATCTGATAAAGGAGAATGTTCTGGTTCAAAGAGCAACATTCATAAGGCCAAAAATCCCACTGGTAAGAAGGTTTTCAAACCTATTTTCTTTGTTTGTCTTAAACCTGGTCACATTGCAAATGTTTCTAGAGACAAACCCAATGGAAATGCAAGCTACAATACTAATGCTAGGTATGTGTCCAAAAAAATTTAAGGTCATTGCTTTACATGCAAAATGTATGGACATAGATCAGTTGAATGCAAATATGGAGCAAATAATCCTGTATGTCACATGCATCCAAGACCAAATGGCAACTGGATGAGAAATTATGATAACCGGGTTAACATGAACTAGCAAAGAGCCTATGTCAACCAGTTTAGTACATTTGATATGGAAAAGGTAACAAATGTCATTTGCACCATCTGTAACAACTTTGGTCATGTGGCTATGAATTGCAGAAGAAGAACTGGGAGAGGTAATGCAAGACCTTGGAGATTATCTGGTATGACCTGCTATCATTGTCATAAACCAGGACACATGGCAAAATTTTGTAGATCCAAAAAGAGCAAACTGGTTAACCCTTCTAAAGATCAGAAAGGCAAGCAAAAGGTCAATATTGAAGAAACCAGAGAAGAAATGAATCGAATATGGAAAAAGAAGAGTGATGATTCACTTGGAGAAGAAACTATTCCTTCACCAAGTGTGGAGAATCCTGAACCATTGAATTAAGTCTTTTCAATAAGGCTATGGGGAGCATAATGGTAAATCTACCTCTGGACCCCTTGAAATGAATGAGCGGCAAGAGAATTTGATTGCATGAAATTTTGATAACTTTCTATCAATTAGTTATCAACTGGTTTTACATCTATGTATCTTTGAGCAGTGTAATTAGGGTTTGTAACCCTCACAGGCGAGCATTTATTGTAGTAGGTAAAAAGGATAAAAGCGAGTTTTCACTTTATTTTTTACCCTAATGCTTTCGAGAAAGAATGTTTGAGCACTTGTAGAGCTAAGAAAAGATTATTAGCTAATTTTAATCAAAGTTGTATTGTGATTTGATTTTTCAAGTTGATTTGAAGGTTGGTGAAGATCGAGCTAGTGTGCACTTGAATACTCAACTGGTAAATGAGGCAACGCGCGTGAAATAAGGTATTTATTTGAAAATCTTGCTTCAAAATCTAGCTTATCCAGAATGGCATCGTCTTCTAAGTCAGTAGAGAAATTGATGATTACATCTGAACCTATGGAAGTTGTAGAGGCAGAAAAGATCGTGTCTCATAATGCTTTGTCACAAGTTCCTAGTGATGTCGTAGTGAAAGGAGATTTGTATAGCTACATTGATTGCAAAATTGAGGATTTAGGATCAATGTCAATATATTCTTAGTTGAAATCCCTTTGCGATGAAAATAGAAAGATTCAAACATAATATATTAGGGTTTATGAAAAAAGTTTCCATAACGCAGGTTACTTTCTTGAAGATTTTGAAGAAGAACATATCCAAATTATTTTGAGTCATGTTCATGGGGAAAATATGTATTTGGAAAGGACTCATACTATAACCAAGGAAGCTATTAAAGCTGTGACTAGTTTTTACTCAACTGGTGAAGTACCCAAGTTGAGGCATATTTCCAAAGAGACAGTAAACATTCTAACCAGATCAACCTTTGATGGGTGTTCTTTTTCTATCAATAACATCAAGGACCCTGCAGTAAAGTTGACAGCTATGGTTATAGGCTATCAAGTATTTTATTCTAGCAGATTGAATAGTGTTCCATCTGTAGTGGTGCATACTACTTACAAGATGATAGCTAAAAATGTTAATTATGACCTATGTGAGGCCATAAGGAGCCAATTATTGTTGAATCTTTAGTCTATCAAGAAAGATAACAGTCAAAAGTTTAAATTTGGACTGTTATTGAACGGTCTATTCTTTTATTTCCAAAATTTCCTATCAGGAATCGGTGATCTTGAATGGTCTAAGGACCTACCGGTATTTGCCCAGATTAAGAGAAATATCAAGGTAGTGAGGAATACCTTCTCTGCTGCAATGAATAAATATTTCAATGAATTTCAGAAGAAAATGAGTATGAGGGTAAGATTGCCTGAGGATGTGGTAAAAAACTTTTCTAAGGACATTATTTTCATAGTTGCCACTGATTTTTGTTTGATGGAGGCTATTGGTCCTAGAGAAGAAGAAATGGAAGAAATGAGCTATGAAGTCAACTATGACTTATTGATCGGTTATGCCAATAACCTGTTGGCATCTCCAGTGGATAAAAAGAAGACAAAATTAGATACAGTTGAAGTTTAGAATGTACAAGTTGAATCCAGTAGTGTTTCTACCATAAGTGGTAAAGGTAAGAAGAAGAAGGTTGAGAAAGCACCTCTGGTGATGAAAAGTACAAGAGTGGCACGAAGTGTCCAAACCAAAAAGGAACTGGAACCTAAGGTTTACATGAAAAAGGAGACAACATCAAAGAACAGAGGTCGAAAACTAATTCTCCAAGAAGAATATGAAGGTACTGACATTGAGGAGGAACCCAAGAAGATGAAAGCAGCCGGTAAAACAACCAAACCAGTGAAGAATGTACCAAAGGCAACTATGCCTTTTGATGTCTCAACTTACAAGCCTGAGACTATCTTTGAGAGAACAATGAAGACACTAGTAAGAAACATATTTGATAATGTCAAAGAACATTTTGATTCATTCAATGAAGATGAAAAGGAACAAATTATTCAATAGGTAATCATTTATTTGTGCCATTACAATAGATCACCTCATGATCTTGTAAAAGATATCTCTAATTCCTTGTATACTATTCTTTTGAATAAATGGGAGGAAGCTGTAAAGAAGGAAAAAAGAATTATAGATGATATATTTGTACATATTATCCTAATTTGTCAAAGGATGAGTTGAATGAATTAGTTGATAAGTACAAAGTTCATTTTGCTTACAAATCAAGAAGATTGAAGTTACTAAGTGGAAAGGTGCAAACTGTTGAGATTGAGATTCATCAGATTACTTACAACATAAAATGAATGGAAGAGATTATTCATTCTTCCAACAATGAGAAAGATACTATTGATCGACCTGAAATGGATGAGGAAGAGATTGTGCAAGATGACACTGTCTATCCTGTCAGGGATGACACTATTATCCAATGAGTCATACTTGATGATGCTATCTAGGATACAATAGATTTATCTGGTGACATAACCACACCTGATATGAAACCACCTAAAATCACTAACCCACAAGTTACTTTAGTTGAGAAATCAACAACTCAACCAGGAGTGGATATTCCACCTACAAAGGAACAACCAGTGAAATCCCAACTGCCACCAGTTTGGAATCCAATGCAAAAGTTGATACACAGATCTCTGAGCTAGAAATAGAGAAAGAACAAGAGAAAGGAGAGATTGTTAAGGTAACAACCTCTGAACCGGTAACATTATTAGTCATTCAACAGATTGATGAAGATGAAGATGACTCACTAGGCATCTCAGGGCCTATAATTGTTGATAATATGAGTGCATCTGAAATGATGAAGATTGCAACTATCATGCAATCTAGGGTACACAAGAAGAGACTTAAAGAACAAAGAATGGAAGTAGAACCATTCAGAATGCTATAGATATTCTGATGAGTCTACTACTAGAAACAACTACAAGACATCTGACAACACCTATTAGCAAACTTGGTCAATTGGTTGCTGATTCATCTGACCAAATTAAGTCATTTGAAGAAGTAGCACAAACATATGCTGAGAAGAGTTATAGGAAGAATCATGGAGAGAAACTTATGAAAGAGATTGATACAGGAAAACTTGCTCTATCGCTTAATAAAGATTTATTGAGACAAGCTATTGAAAAAGGAGGGAAATATCTTGCATCTACTTCTAATGTTTCATTCTTTTTTGCTGATATCAATAACAAGTGAATTGAAACTAAGCAGGAGATAGAAAAGATATGCAATGCATATGTACCACTTCAAGACTCTATTTTTGCTTTTAGCAAATCCGTGGATGATTTACACAACAGGTTAGATACCTATGATCTTGAGAAAGAAAAAAGACTCTGATCACTGAAGGAATTGAAGAGTCAACTTACATCCCAAGTAGACATACTACAAAGAGCCTACACGAATGCACAAGCTATTTTGGCTACTCCAGAAACCCGTTCACTTGATTCCATGGAAGAGTTCCATACTTAGATTATGTCTACACTTGAGCTCACTAAGAACTTGCTGGAGACATGGGAACATGATTTATCTCAGTTGAAGAGGAATTTTAGTTCAATTTTACTAAGGATTGCAAATGCATGAATCTTGATTCACTTTTTCAAGTTGTTGTATATGAAAAACATTTTGCTACAAATTTTCTATATATATATATATATATATATTTCTTTTTCAATTTGGAATTGTTGTTAAAGGGGGAGTAGAAATATGTATGTGTGTTTTGGAAATTTTGTATGATGTATGTAGTAAGGGGGAGTATGAGTATATGTGTATAATTTTTTTTTGTAAGCACACTTAGTGGTATTGCTGTAAATTTTTTTAAGTGTTTCCATCAATGCCAAAGGGGGAGATTATTGGCTTGATGATGATTGTAATGATTAACTTCATCATATGTTGTCATTGATGAAACACATACACACACATATGTTCATATTGTCTACCACTGCGACTTCAAAGTTGTTTATACTACAACCGGTATACTAGAGGTTTATATCTAACCGGTACATGGTGACAACCGGTATATGCATGAAGACAACTAGTGGAGATTCATAACTCGACATCAACATGAAGATCCAATGGAGACTCTCAGAGGAGAATCAAAGGTTAAATGGTTTATATTCCTAACTTCAACTGGTATTGTTTTTCCAACCAATACTCATTGATTATGTGATGAGTTATCCTCATTGATAATTTTTGGTGGTATTTTTGTGATGAGTTATGATTTTTTGACCAGATACACTGCACCTAGGAAATTGTGTTATGATTTCTAGAGGCTGACATGAAATCTTAATGTCTATATATTGACATCACAATGAATTATTTTTAATAAGAAGTGAAGGAGATATGTTATGTGCGAAGGAAGAAGAATTAAGTTGCAGAGTATGTTGGTAAAGAAGTGTTGAGTGCGTAGAAGAGGATCTATACAAGCAAGTTGTGCTATTACTAGATCACACTACCTATTGTTTTCTAATCACCACAATAGTCAAATCCCCTAACCGAGTAATCTCTAACAAGCTTCACTATTCAAATCCTCTAACAAGGTGATCCATTAGTTTGGATTTAAAAATCCTCTACCAAGGTTACTCCTAACAGGGTACTACCTTTTACAGGGTATAGCTTTTAACTAAGCTTTGGGATCTAACATGATTTGCTCCTAGCAAAGCACTTTGTAGACCCTAACCGATTAGTTATCTATTTTTGCAAATAATTAACATGTGAGTTCCATCTCACCGTGGTTTTTTCCATTTGGGTTTTCCATGTATAAACACTTGTGTTATGGTGGATGTATTACTTATTGTGGATGCTTTTATATCATTTTGGATTGTATGCATAGTGTTTAATAAACTTGTTAAGTATATCTATCGGTCAGTGTTTAAAGTAGTTTTATTTTTGGTGTCACTGATTCACCACCCCTCTTAGTGCTTTTCAAGTCCATCAATTAGTATTAGAGCCTAACTTTTTTAAAGCCTAATCGCTTGGAAGGAAGCCTTGAAGCCACTTGAGATGGTATTATGTTATTAAATGAATGATAGATAGATGAAATGGATAGCATTGATCTATACTTGAGTAACTAGGTGATCATGGATACTAAAGCTTAAATGATTTAAGTAATGCTACGTGTTTAGGACTTTGCATAAGATGATAATGATGATATGATCATGTAAGAGAGTATGCATCTTTGAGTTAGATAACTATGTGAAAATATAGTAGGATATGATGTTGAGGTTGGAAGAATACTTGATGTTTCCTAGATGTGAGATATTTAATATGTTAAGTGCTATGGATATAATGCATTTATAAGATAGAGTAGACATATGATTTAGAATTGTATCTATATTCATTCCTTAGAATTGAGCTATGATATGCCCTAGGATGATTGATAAAAGGAATATAATAGTTGAATTTACACTTTACTTGAGTAGTTAGGAATTTATGAAAATTGATGGTTAAATGTAAATTATATTGTTCTCTTGAGAGATTATAAAGTGGAAGAATATGCATATGTATTGGTTGTGCTTTAGTTGCATGAAAAGTAATTTGGTTAGATGATTAGGAGAATAGTTCTGATTGATAAATGGTTATTGTGTTAGAATGTTTCTAGTAGTGACGTTAAGATACCCTAGGGAATAATTGTGTGGTAAGAATACATTTTGTTATGTGCTTATGTTGGAAGGTTTATTCCACTTGCGTAGAAAGGATTTATGATGTTACTATTTGATATTAAATGTGTTAATGCATTTGAATGATATTGTTTTGATATATGTTAGTGTTGGAATAATGTAATGGATGTTTAAAAAAAAAATTGTTAGTGGTTTTTGATGATATGATGAATCAATAAGGATCTAGACAACTACTGAGAGGGGGGGATGAACCATTAGATAGAAAAAAGACTAAAATTTCACCAAACCCAA
Organism: Cryptomeria japonica; assembly: GCF_030272615.1. NCBI lineage: Eukaryota > Viridiplantae > Streptophyta > Pinopsida > Cupressales > Cupressaceae > Cryptomeria > Cryptomeria japonica. The sequence continues at coordinate 138,428,184 of NC_081414.1, read as the reverse complement.
ACCCAAACCCAACTCATAAATCAATCACTGAACTAACCAATTCAAACACTGAACTATAAATTGCAATTGCATTGTCAAGTTTACTGATTGACTAGCATAACAAAATAACAGTCTAATAAATCTAAAACTCTCAAAACATTTAACCAATACATCAAAAAACTTTACTAACATTAGTAAAAGTACATTTTAGATCACTTCTAGTCATCACAACACATCTAAGTGGCTTTACCAGTTAAAAAAATTAACCATATCAAAACATAACCACAAAAACCATTCACCACTTGACACAATGATTTTTGACGCAAAAAACCAAATGGGAAAAACCACGGTTGGGATGAATACCCACAATTATTCTGAGCTCTTCTGAATTTCTCCTTGTTAGGAGCCAAGCCTTGTTAGAAGCTTTACCAAAATGTCCTGTTAGGAACAGATCCGGTTAAGGACCACCTGGTTAAGGGATTGACTACAATACCCTATTAAAGGCAATACCCTATTAGGAGTAATCTTGATAGAGGATTTCAAATCCAAGCTAATGGATCACCTGGTTAGAGAATTTAGAAAATACTAAGCCTATTAAATCTTACCCGGTTAAGGGATTTAACTATTATAATTGTTAGAGAACAAAAAGGTCTTGCTGATCTGGTAATAGCACTACTCTTCTTGATCAAATCCTTTTCATGTTCCTATTTGCCTTCAAATATTCTACAGATACTCCTTTTGGTTCGACAATCAATCACACTGACACTTAAACAAAATTGCCAACACTACTACAAAACAACTCATCGACCTTATACGCAAAATAATAGGTTGGTAACACATCACAAAGCCTAAGATCTCATAGAGTTTACAAAAAAATTGGTTCAAACATGACCATTAGATAACATAACAATCATCAACATATTGTCCAAGACAACCTCGACCACTCCTTGATCACTGTACATTGGATCTTGTAACTCATCACGTGGTTTCCACTTCATGAAATACACTCGCTCATTCCCAAGATAAAACAATTATCTTTACATGCCAAAAACCACTTTGAAACTCATCACGTGCATCATGCATATGTGGCATAATTATCTCTGATCACCATTTGATCATAGATCAACAAAACCTATTCACCAAGCTCCATCGGTTAGGGTTTGGCATATCAACATGTAGGGTTACCAGTTGATCTCTTTGCTTCAATAGTAATACAAGTTTCCTCTACTGCTCAACTACCGGTTGCATAACTACATCACTACCATTTGCAATACAACTCCATTACCGGTTACAATTGACATCAATGACAACACTTATACTTCATTAATACAATATTCATACAAATGCCAACAATCTCCCCCTTTGGCATTGATGGCAATACAAATACCAATACCCTTTGATTGTGATGATTGAGAGTAATGCACATACACATATATAGGAATCCTGGTTTATATTTTTCCATGTACTCTCCTTCAACTGTGTCTCCATGTCTTTAGCTGGTAACTGGCTACAGTTCTTCTCCCTATCAATCATATAGTTCTTCTCCCCCTTTGACAACAATGCCAAAGTGAAAGTAAAACATACAGTTTCATACTTCATTGTTCTACAACTAGCTACTCCCTCTGTGGAGTAGCTCCACTCTACACCAATCCTGCTTCAATATCTTCAATAAGCTCTAGGACTGATGTCTTCCACATTTGTTCAACTGACCTCACGTAGGGGCACAACCCCTAGCTGACCTCTAAGATACTCAAAAGTAGTTTTAGGTAGAGGTTTAGTAAAGATATCCACTAGCTGTTCCTTAGTAGATACATGCTCCAGTAACACATCTTTACTCTGCACTTTCTCTCTCAAGAAATGATATTTCAGCTCAATATGATTTTGGTAATATAGCATTATAATAGACAATGAAAGATTGTTGGCATTTCATAAGGATATTGAGATGGTTGTTGATGATTATGGATATAATTGATTAAGGATGTTTACTGTCTTGATATTATTATTTTGTCATTGATGTCAAGAAATTGATTTTCTAATTCAGTATGATGTTGCCATATCTTGAGAAGTATGATTTGAAGAATATAAAGATGTCGGTAAAAGACACAGGAAAGAATATGATGAATAAGGTATTCAATGGGAAACTATTACTGAGTTAGACAATGATGAGATCATGATGTTTTAGATTGTTTTAACATCATACATATGTTGTAAATTGTAAAGGTTAATACTATACTATGTTATCAAGCAAAGAACCTAGTCGGTAAACCCTAAGGAACCTAGTCAGTAAACCCTAAGGTTATCGCTATCAGTTAATGAAGGCAGAATGTGTATCAAGTGAAGTTTAGTATTTACCGAGTTGTTACCGAGTTGTAACCAAGCTATAATAGAATGCATTAAATGTTTGCATGCATTATTTAATGAAGGAAGCTAATGAGCTGGAACTGATTGAATGATTGGTATGCCATTAATATAGTTTGTTAATGAATCTAAGGCAATAGAAAGTTGGCATGAAGATCTACAACACAGATTGAACCACAATACCCTGGCACAAGTTCCAAGAAATATATGCAAGTTCCTAGGTAGGGTAAAACATTTTCAGATTGAAAGATGCATTGAACTTGGACAAGATCGAAGATCTGATGGCTATGATTGATCATGAGAAATTTGATCAAGGAGATTAAGTGGTTACCTAATTGTTTATAAATATGAAACTGTTGATAAACAATGTATGCGGGCAAGTGTATGCACAAGGATGCTACATAGTGATTACCGAGCACAAAAGCTTGAAGACCTGTTTGAATAACAGAGTATAGAAGCCTAGCAGACAGACAAGATTAGTTCTATGTCTAGATTGTATTGAACAAATAAGAATCTGCTTTAGCATTTTAGATGTGAAGTTGCAGATAGATTTTTATTACTGTTATTTTGTGAAAGTGACAGAAAATCTCTTAATCGAGTGGACTTAACAGTCTTATTTGTAAAACCCTCTAGCAAGGTGACATTCTGATTGAGTGTTTGAAATCCTTTAACAAGGTCACTTCTAACAAGGTGAAGATCCTAACATATCTGAGGGAAATCCCTTAATCGGCTCACATCTAGCAATGTGTTTGTAATCTTTAACATGATTTTCTTCTAACCAAGCATACTCTAGAAGAGTATATTTCTTAGTGGGTCCAAAATCCCACAATGGTTTTTCCGTATTTGGGTTTCCACGTTAAATCTGGTGTTATGAGGTTTATGATGTTTATATGCTTTTTGAGTTTGTATGTTTAACAGTTTTGGTTATATTACTGAAATATATGTTACCGAGGTTGAATCTGATGTTTTTATGAAAGATTAAGTTTGTATGATTCACCCCCCCTCTCATCTTGTTGGCTATTGGATCTGTACTTACATTTAGTATCAGAACTATCATATGATTGGTTCTAGCATGCAACACTGAGTTCTTTGAAATATTTATTGCACTGGTGTTATCACAGAAAATCCTTACCGGTTCTGTAATCTTCAACTTAAAACCTTCCAGAATGTGTTTCATCTAGATTGCCTGGGTACAATTCATATACGCTGCAACATATTTAGCTTCAACAGTTGAATGTGATATACAGATTTGCTTCTCGCTGCTCCAAGATACAAGCCTTCCTCCAAGAAAGAATGTACCTCCACTTGTACTCTTCTTGTCATCAATATTTCCTGCCTAGTGTGCATCTGTATAAACCTTCAAATCAAAGTTACCTACATATGGATACCATAATTCATAATCAATAGTACCTTTCAAATATTTGAATACCCTTTTAGTTGCTACCATGTGTGTCTCCTTTGGGTTCTTTTGAAATCTGGCAACTAATCCAACTGCATGAGCAATATCCAGTCTACTATGAACAACATAATGAAATTTCCCTATCATAGACATATACTCCTTTTCATCAATGGATGCAACATCATCCTGCTTAGACAGTTTACAACTTGTAACCATTGGTGTCCCAACTGGTTTATAGTCTCCCATTCCAAATGTCTTCAATACCTCTTTCACATATTTGGACTATGTGATAAAGATACCATTCTTCATTTGTTGAATTTTCAAACCTATGAAGAATTTTATCTCTCCTACAAGAGACATCTTAAATTTACTTGTCATCTCATTTGCAAAGTCATCACTCATGTCATCATTGCCTTCAAAAATGATATCATCCACAAACACCTCACTAGCGAGTATCTTATCTCCTTTAGTCTTGAGATATATATTGGTATCTTCACTGGTTCTCTAAAAACCTATCTTCATCAGGTGTGAATGTAGTCTTTCATACCATGCTCTTGGTTCTTGCTTCAAACCATATAGTGCCTTGTGTAGTTTACACACCATATCCTTTGCATCAGTCAAAGTATAACTATCTGGTTGTTCAATGTAGACTTCCTCTTCCAGTATTCCATTTAGAAATGTTGACTCCACATCCATCTGATATACTTTGAATCATCTATATGCTGAAAATGTAAGTAGAGTCCTAACACCTTCCAATCTAGCAACTGGTGAAAATGTCTCACCGTAGTCTTCTCCTTCTTCCTGTGCATAACCTTTGCATACCAATCTGGCTTTGTTTCTGACTACTACTCCATCTTCATTCAGTTTATTTCTGAATACCCATTTAGTACCTATTAAATTTTTGTTCATTGGTCTGGGTACTAGGGTCCATGCATTGTTCTTCTCAATCTAGTCAAGCTCTTTTTCCATAGCCTTGATCCAATGATCATCTCTAAAGGAATCCTTCTCTGTTCTAGGCTCAATAGTGGAGACCATACAAGACTTTTCTCTTATTCTTCTTTTGGTTAACAATCTAGCATATTTATCTCCAATAATCTGATCAAGATTATGATTGAGTCTAACATACCTTGGAATAATATGATCATTGTCTTCAGGTTCTTCTTCCTCACTATCTTCATCTTCTACAGAGTCTACCTGTTTCGGTTGAACTGGTACTACAACATTCATTTTGCCAACTTCTGGCTTCACCGGTTCTGGCTCCAAAATCAGAATGTAAGGTTCATCTTCCTTCTTCTCCTCATTGGTTTCTCCTGTATCTTCAAGACACTCATCCACTCAGAAATTAGCACTTTAAATTATCTTTTGTTTCCGGTTGTTGTAACATTTGTAGGCTTTTCTCTTGGTGGAGTAACCAAGAAATATACCTTCATCACTCTTAGCATCAAACTTACCAATATAGTCACCTCTCTTGATAAAAAATTTACTGCCAAAAATCTTAAAGTAACTAACATTAGGCGACCTACCATACTAGTATTCATAAGGAGTTTTATCCTTAATCTTTTAACCAATATCTGGTTCATAGTGTAGACAACTTCTCTCCAGAAAGTCTTAGCTATGCCTCCTTGTATTAGAATAGTTCTAGAAGCTTCAACAACTGACTGGTTGTTCCTCTTTCTAATACCATTTTTTTGTGGTGTCATAGGTGCATAAAGTTTCCTCTTAATTCCTTTGTCTTCACAGTATCTAGTGAATTCCTCTGAAGTAAATTCACCACCTTGATCAGTTCTTAAGCACTTTATCTTCTTACCAGTTTCCTTTTTCAGCTAAGGCCCTGAATGCCTTAAACTTGCTAAAGGCTTTTGTTTTATCCTTCAATAATGTGACCCACATCATTCTTGAGCAATCATCAGTGAAGATCATAAAATACCGATCACCTTAAGTACTTCTAGTCCTTATTGGTCGACAAAGGTCTGTATGAACCAAATCTAGCAAATGTTCTGTTGAGAAAGATTTTCTCTTAAAAGTTGAGGATATCATCTTCCCTAACTGACATTCCTTACACGAAGTATTTACTAGTTTATCCAATTGAGGCAAACCTCTTACTGATTTGGACTTACTAACTTTGACAATGTTATCAAAATTTACATGACAAAATATCCGATGCCAAAGCCAACTATCATCTACTTTAGCAATTAAACAATTGTTGACTTTAGGATTTAGGTGAAATAGGTTACCTTTTGTCTATTTTCCAGTTGTGATAAGTTCACCTTTGCTTCCATAGATTTTTCACATTCCATTCTTGAATTCCGATGGATAACCTTTGTCATTGAGTTGAGAAACACTCAAAAGATTTTGTTTCAATCCTTCAACCCAGTAGACATCATTTGTACCACTCTTTTCATTAAGAGAAATGGTTCCCTTTCCTTTTACCTTGTAGGGCGAGTCATTTACAAATATCACAACACCTCCATCAAATTCCTTCAAAGTAAGAAACTTACTTCGGTCACCAGTCATGTGGTGTGAACAACCACTATCTATGATCCAATCATCAGAACTATCCATGTGAGAGATTAATGCCTTCTGATCTAATGTCTCCTCTTTAATGGAAACAAAGACAATCTCCTCATTTGAATCTCCTTCAGATTCCTCATCTGTGATTCCTCCATCAACTACAATGAGGTAATCTCTTTTACCTTTTCCTTTGTACTTCTTATACTTCTCCTGTTTACACTCATTGTCTCCATTTGGACAATTAGTTTCAATATGTCCAATTTGGTTACATGCAAAATATGTCAAAGGTAATTTACCTCTATACTTACCAATACCTTTGGGTAATCACTTGGTCAACAATGCTTCAAGATCAATTAGACTATCTTCATCATCAACTTCTTTGCTAGATCTAGACTCATAAATATGACTGGCTTCTCTGCTTTTCCTTACCAGTGAGTTAGAAATTGAAGATTCTGATTTTTGAGCACTTCCATCATAACCATTTAAATCAAATGTAGTTAGTTTACCAATGATGGATTCAAGAGCTACCTTTGTTTTTATCAATAGACTTGAGATCCTAAATGGCTACAACTTGGATAGCATAGACTGAGAAAAGGGTTCTCAACACTTTGCTAACCACTGTGGTATCCTCCACTTTACCACCAACACTTTTTATCTCATTGACCATCTCCTTGATCCTCTGACCATACTGTTGAATAATCTCACCTTCAACCATCTGCATGTCATCAAATTTACCTCTCAGACTCTCTTCCTTGGCAATATTCACATGCTCATCACCGCTATAGATATCCTCAAGTTTCTTCCATACGTCATAAGAAGTCTCCAAACCATGGACATCAACATACTCTGAATTAGACAAGGAACTGATAATAGCCTCCAATGCTTGATTATTCTCCTATTGCTCCTTCTTTTGATCATCAGACAAAATCCCACTAGGCAAGCTATATTTGGTAACAACATTTTCCCAATATTGACTTCCTAAGCTCTTGATATAGATCTTCATCCTATCACTCCAGATTGACCTTATTTCTTCATGTTCTTCTAGATCTTTACCTCAAGCTGTTAGGCTTAGACACTAGAGGACCTAAAATGCCCTAATACCAATTGATGATATACTGATTCAATAAGGATCCAGACAACTAGTGAGAGGGGGGTGGGTGAATCAGTAGATAGAAAACAAACTAAACTTTCACCAAACTCAAACCTAACTCATAAATCAATCATTGAACTAATTGGTTCAAACATTGAACTATAAACTGCAACTGCACTATCAAGTTTATCGATTGACTAGCATAAGAAAATAACAGTGTAACAGATCTGAAAATCTCAAACCATTTAACCAAAACATCAAAATAGTTTACTAACATTAGTAAAAGCACATTTTAGATCACTTCTGATCATCATAACACATCTAAGTGGCATGATATGTTGATGATCGGAAAAGTACTTCTGGTGGAGCTTTCTTTCTTGGAAAGAAGTTGATTTCATGGATCGACAAGAAGGATTCATGTACTTCTTTATCTACTGCTGAAGCTCAGTATGTTGCTGTTGCTGCTAACTGTACATAGGTTTTATGGATGAAGCAAATGTTGAAGGATATAAAGGTGGATTGTGATGCACCGGTAGTTATTCATTGCGATAACTCTGCTGCTATTGATATATCAAAGAATCCGGTATTTCATTTTAAAACAAAGCACATATCTATCAAGTATAACTTTTTGAAGGAAAAGATGGAAGCAAATGAAGTTAGACTGGTTTATGTGAACAGTAAAGAGTAGATTGTAGATATTTTCACTAAACCTTTGCCAAGGAATCATTTGAGTACCTGAGAGACAGATTGGGAGTTTCTTCCCCTTTGGTAGAGACTTGATCGATGCGGTTTGGCATCATTCTAGCATGCACTATCAAATATACTATTCATTCTAGGACTGATGTGGGATGCTACTACTCAGGGGGAGTAGCCAGCTTTGTGATTCAGTGGTTTATGTTTTTGCTTTGATATTTTTGTCAGATTTCTGGCATTGATGTCAAAGGGGGAGTGATATTGATGTGAAAAAGAAAAAGAAAGGGGGAGCTATATTGTTGTGAAAAAGAAGAAAGAGAAATTCAGAGCTTTATAGAGATATTATTCACAGGGGGAGATATTGATATTCAGAGCTATATGCAAGAGATTGTTGGCTATCTTCCATTGGTGGAGATTTATTTGGCATTTCTTGGTACTTAGATGTTTTTCACATCTAGTGTTGCCATCAATTGCAAAGGGGGAGATTGTTGGTCATTTGGTGGTATTGATTATGTGTTGCATTGATGTTTTGTCATTGATGCTAACACTACCTATTTGGATGCTTTACCGACACCCTTCTGGTCCCAGTAGGTTGAGTGGTGTTTGGTTAACTTGGATCTGACATGATCCGGTAGGCTCTTGTATAGTTTGGTGATGGAATTGGCTTGTTCATGATATTCATGCTCATATTTGGTCAGTTGGTTTTGGTTTGGTGATTGGATGCTATCTTATTTGCTTAGAAGCTTAGTTTCTAGTTCTGATAAAGGTTTCACCAACAAAAAATTTGGTGGAGATCTTTGATGAATTGCATAAGTGGTGTTGGTGCAACTTCTGATGGAGTTTTAGGATGCTGTTGGTGATCATGTTCAAGAGTTGGTGGATGAAGATCATTGCTGTAGCATATGGACCTATTTTGCGTCTCGATTGATCTAGGTTGTGGACTGACATTAATGTAACATGTGGATAAGACCTATTGATGTATTTTCGAGATGTCTTATGTGTTGATATTATTTGTTTGGTCTAAGGCCGACATAGTTTGTAATTATATAATTGGTTTATTGTCTGGTGGCTGGCCTGATTGTTTATGGTCGAGGGTTTGTATATATAGATGTAAGATCTCATTGTAGATCATCATGGTTATTGTTAGAGGTCATGGTCAAGGAATGTAATGTATGAATAATGTAATATCATTCAGGTAGAGGAGTTGGTCGATCATTGGAGATCAAATAGGGTTTATGTAAGTGGATTTAGTCCTTCAATAATGAGCTTAACCAGAATTGTACTAAGTCATAGAAGATGCTCTCTTTTGTAGTTCAATACTTCTTTGGATTGTAGTATGGATTTCTATGTAGCTAGTGAGGCTCCTTTTGTAATGAGAAGTGCACTCTAGTCTATTGGCCTTCCCACAAGTGCATGCCCCTCAATTATAATTGACATACTTATTGCAAAAGTATTATCTGACTGTGGGTAGGCTTCCCACCGTGGTTTTTCCCTTTACCGGGTTTTCCATGTACAAATATTGGTGTTATGTGGATGGCTTTCATTCGGTGATTATTGTTTATGTTTAAATCTGCTATTCTGGTATTAATTTTTTAGGTTATGGTATTAAATTTTAAATTTCTAATGGTTCCAGTAATCTATGACAACTGATTCACCCCCCCTTGTTAGGTCTCAGAGGCAACTGAGAGGGGGGGGGGTGAATCAGTTGTCCAATAAATACAAACTAAAACCAACTTAACCAAACTTAATGCTTAATATTGGTAAACCAAACTTTAATGTTGGTATATAGTTTAACAATTAATTGCAGTACCGGCAAAGTTTAATGCATGAAACAGAAAGACAAATAACATACGCAACACATAACACAACTATTTGTACGTGGAAACCCTGTAAGGGGAAAAACCACGGTGGGAAACCTTACCCACAATTAGATGATACTACTATAGATAGTATTGTGTATAATATGGAGTCTGCACATGCAGAAAGGCCAACTGCCTAGAGCTCACTGCTCAATCACAAAATGGGAGTCACATTGACTACAATTGGATGGTTAAATCCAATGATAATGTACTACCTAAAATAACATCTTTATATATTAGATTCAGTATCGGTTAAGCTCTAATTTGCCTTCTTCTGTAGCATCCTAAAATTGCGACACTTGCAATTTTGACTGCATTTGGGTCTTCACGATGGCGATGCAACATGGAACCTGAATGGAGACCTCGAAACTTGTTCATGACATCAAAAAATGCATTTTTTCAGCACCCTGGCCTGATCCTCCTTGCACCCTGCTGTCCCGGGAGGTGGGACCATGGCGCCCAGCGCGCTGGTCCCCCAGGACCATGGCGCCCAGCGCCCTGGTCCCCCAGGACCATGGCGCCCAGCGCGCTGGTCCCCCAGGACCATGGCGCCCAGCGCGCTGGTCCCTGGCCCTATTTTGGGCCCGGTCTCTTATGGGGCTTTGGGTCTTTAAGTTTGCAAATTGGAAAATAATGTTTCCTGGTCGGCCTAAGGTCGGGAAAATCAGTCTATCAGCCCTAATTGACAAGTATATAAACTACATTTCCTCTCCCATTTGAGGAGGTTGAAAAAAGGAAATGAGCAAGAGCAAGATGCGGAAGCAATATTCAAACATTCAAGCATTCAAGCATTCAAGCATTCCTTCAAGCAATTGAGCATTCTAAGTCTCCATTCAAGGCTAAGTGTTGCATTCAAGACAAGGATTCAACCATTGAAGAGGAGATCACATACCACTTACAACATACAACATACAACAACATTTACACCTTCGCATGTAAGAATACAAACATTCTTACAACAAGGTATCAGTACTTGTTTACATTACAAACATTTACATTTACAACATTCTCATTTCTTGGTTAATTCCAAAACCGGGGTTTGACCTAAAGGCAAACCCCTCATCCCTAACCCCCCAATCATCCTCTCTTTTCTATGTGTAGGTTGCAGGTACGCGGCTGTAATTGAAGATCTGGAATCCTTGTGCAGAGATGAACAGATCCCCCTTCGTTTCACGGATTTTTCGGAGGACCGTGTGCACGCCGGGTGCCATCGTCCCGTCAAATTTCGCTCAAATTTGCAGAACAGCACCGTCTCGACATTTTACTGCTAATTCCAGGTCCGCAGCTTCATCCCATATGCCTATCTTTGTTTATAAGTGAATCTTTCCTACTTTGCATGCATTCCTAGTTCAATCTTTCTATCTACATTCTTTACAAAAGAGGGTATCCTTGATGTCTTAAACCTTGAAACTCATATAGAATCCAATCTTGCATTGTGTGGGATTGGATCTTGTGGGTTTCAACCCCTCTTTTGAATGTAAAGTCTCCCCTAAGTGAAAACCATCAACCCTAGTGACTCGCCCTTCTCTCTCCTTGGAGTTGGGGAGGGGAGAACAACTAGGGTTCAATTTTTCTGCTTTACATTTTGGTGAACCCGACGTGAACATCCTCATTCTGATTATTCATGGTTAGATCTAAAAATTTTATTTCCTTAATTACATTTCCATGTTTGATCTTTTGCAAATTTTAGAGGTTAATTGCATAAAAACCCTAAAATTTTCTTTTTAGTAATTAAGCTTGTGGAATGTTTAATTGTTAATGCTTGTTTCAGATCTACCCTTCTATTGCAAATTGTAAATTCATATTTGTGCTTTAATTCTGAAAATTAAGTGGTTAAATGTCAAAACCCTAATTTTTAAGACCTTCTTGATTCAACCTTTGACTGATAATTTCACTAATCAAAACACCTCCAAATCGGCTGTAACTTTGGATTCCGCAATAAAATCACAATATCTTTCATCCCTGAAAATTTGGAAAAAAGTTGTGGGGAGCGTGTGCACCCCGAGCGCCATTGTCCCCGACATTTTTTCTGAAATTTCGGGAGTTAGATCTTACTGTATTTTTCTGCTAAAATCCAGAATTTTGGCTGATTTTATCAATTCTAACACTTTCAAAATTAAAGTCAAAGTTGGTCTAGTGATTGCTTGGATTAAGGCTCCTAATCATCCAAAAATTGTTAAAACTAAAATTCATGTCAAAATTGTGTTTCTTACTGTCCTAAATCTGAAAAGTGTGTTGGCATTCATTCGAAATTTCAGTACTTTATTCAAATCTTTACAATTTGTGACTTTTGAAATTAAGTGTTTAATTGCAGCAACCTTGATTTCCACTTTCAAATTCGAATTTTGCATGAAATCGAGTCAACTTTTAAATTTTGAAACTTGCATTGCTTTCAGCATTCCCTCTAAAATCATAAAATTCAAAATTTCAGTTTCCCTCTCTTTTTCAAAATTCAAATTTTGCATTTTTCAACAATCTTGGTAGGGTTCAATTTTGAGATTGCAACTTTAATTTGGCCTATCTACAGATCGTAAAATCACTCAATTTTTTCAGATTAGCTTTAAAATCATCATAAATTTCATCCCTGAAAATTTCGGAAAAAGTTGCGAGGACCGTGTGCACTCCGTTCGCCACGGTCCCGGACATTTTTTTCGAAATTTCGGGAGATTGTCCTGACTGCATTTAACATCTTAAATCTAGGAGATTGGCTGATTTTATTGAAATTTGCTACCTCTAAAATTCAAAATCTTCTCTCTCTCTTTAGTGCATGAGTTTTACAACAATAAGCCCTACTTACACTATTCCCTTTAGACGAAGCCTTAGAATTAAGTCTTTCCAAGGTGTAATTACCGAGGAGATGGAAACTAATATGAATGGCCTTTTTAACGAGGACATGGGTAATTCCTCTAATCCTCTTAATGATGAAGAAGCTCTCCATGAGGTTTTTGTAGAACAACTTTCAAAATTGGATAACCAATTTGATGATTTCCGACAATGGATGTCTCAAGAATACCCTGATAGTGAAGCTCTTCCTTTAATTGAGGGTCTAAAACGTATGGTTCAAAGTGGTAAGAATGGAATTGATATTTTGCGTGGTATTGCACACATTATGGATTCGAATGTGATGCCAGTGAAAAGTTGTGCCAAAACCTTAAGTTATACACAACCTCCTACTCAAGTCAATCATTCTATTCCTTTGACAACTCCTATTGCTACTATACCTACTTTTACATCAAACATAATGACTACTTCAATACAAGACATTTCTCCTATGATCACCAGTCATGGGGGCAATCCCTCTTCTTCAATCAACCCTCTTCCTTCATTCAATCCGACTTCTTTATTCATTCCTTCAATGGGTGTTCCTCTTATATCTCCACAAATGAACATGACGCAAGGGGGCAATTCATTTAACCCTTCCATTCCTCCTTGTAGTGTTCCTCCTTTCCAATCATCTCCTATGACTAACTATCATAGTGTCCCACCACCTTACTCTCTACCTTCTTTCAATAACATAATACCTCCATCACAATCTAACACGTCTAATATGAACTCTTCGACTGAAGCGACCATTAACAATCTTGCACAAACTGTCTCTTCTTTACAACAACAAATTGCCTCTATGAATCAATCTAAGTTTAGTGTTCCCACATTTGATGTTGCGAGCCCACTTTCTCTTGACATTGTTCGAGCTATCCCCCCTAAACATGTTGAAATTCCGCATTTGGAGCTTTATAATGGTAAGGGTGATCCTCTAACACATGTTAAGACCTTTCAAACAATATGTACTGATTTTGCTTATGACCAAAGGTTGCTTGCAAAACTGTTTACTAGAACATTAAGAGACAAAGCCCTACAATGGTATTGCTCGTTGCCTTCTTATTCTATTACTTCTTTCGAACAACTTTCAAATGCTTTTATTCAACAATTTCAAAACAATATAAGTCCTAAAGTTACTTTGATTGATTTAATGCATTGTAAACAAGGTGTTAAAGAAAAGGTGACTGATTTCATTGGTAGATATAAGCATTTGTATGCCCAAATTTCTTTTCCAGTGCCTGACAATGATATTCAAAGAATCTTTATTTCTAATTTGCAAAAAGATATTAGAGAAAAACTCCTATTTTCTGAGTTTAATTCTTTCCAACAGTTGTGTGCAACTCTTCACAATTATCAACTGACTGTGAGTCAAATGGAACAAGCAAATCCTATGGCTCCGAGTGATAAGGGTGATAGTAGTCAACAACCATTTGGGAAGTTTAAACCGAATAGAGAGTCCATTAAATTCAATGAAAATATTATCAACAACAATGTGAATGCAGCATCAGGTGTGCCTCCTATTTCTAAGTTTTTCAAGAAAGAAAGAAAGTTTACTCCTTTGAATGAATCATTGCATAGTATTATGAATAAGTTATTGGAACAACATGTGCTTACTCTTCCTCCTATAAGGCAAATAGATCCTACAAAGATTAATTCACCCTATTTTGATAACAAATCTTTTTGTCAATTTCATCGTCAACCTGGGCATGATACTGAAAAATGTTTTGCTTTAAAGGGTAAAATTCAAGATTTGATTGATAATAATACTATCTCTGTTTCAGGAGTGAATGATAAAAGCAATACATTTGTAGCTCCTCCTAACCAAAATCTTAAGATTTCTACTGATCCATTACCTTCTCATACCTCTAATGTGATTGATACTAATGATTCCTCTATCTCACCTAATGATCTTGTGTCTATGACTCCGAATGTGATTAACTTTGTAGAGCAGCAGAAAATCCCTAAAGAACCTTCCATCACCTTTGATTCTAGTGAAACTATCAGGGCACCTGATGGTCCTTTATATAGAGTTGCAAAAGTCAAGAATACATCTTGCCGTGGAGTGCTTATTGATCCTTCCTCTATGGTTAATATCATTACTAAAGAATTTCTTTTTACTTTGCAATTGAATCAAGTGATCTATGATGAAACAAATGTGGTTGTGAAACTATTTTATGCATTTTCTTCTCCTGCAATTGGTTCTATTACATTACCTATTGAGGTCCATAACAAATCCCTTGACATGGACTTTGCTATTATTCCATCATCTGAACAATTTCATGTGAAGCTAGGCTATCCTTGGCTATCTTCCATGAAAGCTATTGCTTCTCCTATTCACAAGTGTTTGAAATTTCCCCATCATGGTGAAGTTGTTACTGTCAATCATAGTCTCTTCAAACCAGCTGAAAGAACTTCTAGCATTCCTATTGATTACTTTTGGCCTAAATAATTCCAATCTCTTCTTCCGTGAAGTGATCATCTTTTCAAATCTTATCAAAAGTGGAAAAAAGATATGATCCTATCTCTAAGTGAACCTAGAACACCCAAACTTGACATTCCTATCGTTCTTGAGAAGGAAGTTCTTCCTTTGAAAGATAAAACTAATGTCTTTCCTCAAGAAGATTCCCAACCCATCCCTATGGATGTGACTATGCCTATGATTAATAAACTTCCTAAAAGTAGACCTATCCCTCCTCGTCATGATGGACTTGGTCTCCTTCCTAAACCAAATATTCCTCCCTTATATGGAGCGGTTCCTCCTCCTTCCTCTTATGGAGAGAAGAGACCTTCCTCTTCTCCTATTATTCAACCTAAGAGACCACAACCTAAACACCCAAGTGATAAGGATGAGAACATTTCTCCTCCTCAATCTTCGCAACTTCCTACTAAGACTAGACAAAATCATTCTGCACGTGAACGCCGACGAAAGCGTCGTCTTAGAGCTCAAACTTTGCAATCCCCAAAAACACCTTCAACTAGCATTATTCGATTTTCTCCTCAGCCGAAAATTGAGCCAAAATCTCCTAAACATAAGATGCATGATGGTCTTGATCCTGTGCGAGTTAAAGATCTTATTTTTATAAATCTTGATGATGATATAGATGAAAATATTATTCATGATGAAAATGTTACTCCTGTTCATTCTGATAGTGAATATGAATATGTTGATGTTAATAACCATCTATCTAACGAATTTTCTAAAGCACTTATCCTAGCTCCTAGACAAGAACAACGTGGCTTGGAACATGAACATAGCCCTTGTTTGGATCTTGTGATAGCTCCATCTGCTGTGTTGGATGTTCCTCCTCTAGCGTGTTCCCTACCTTCCCGAAACATTGATCAGCAAGATCGGGGGTAGATGACATGCTAGACTAGTTTCATTAGCATAGAAGATTCTCTCCTCCTCTCTTTCTTTTGTTACTTCTTCTATGTGTTATTCTCATTCTTCTATTTGTTGTCCTTAGTGTTGTCTACTTGAGGACGATGCAAAACATTGAGATCTCTTTTGGTCTCTCTCATGTTGACTCAAAAGACACGTGTTCCCTTCTTTTAGGTGACCTTCCTTGATTGGGGAATGAAGAACAATTATGCATACATACATATGATATACATGAATTATCATATAGCATACTGACCCCGAGGAAAGCGAAGTCACCTCGTGCTTTGTGTTTTGTGTCTATTATCCTTGGGCTTATCTCACACTTGGGGGCTAAATCCTTGTGATAATGTGCTCCTTTCTCATCTCTTATATGTATCACTACCTTAAAGCAATCACCCCCGGTGAGGCGTGTGCGATCGCTTTAACGTAGGGGGGCATACATCCCGTTCATATCTTTTCAAGATACTTGAAAGTTTCTTGGCGAACTTAGCTTTGCCTTGAAAATTTTTGATATCTTTCTTGCATGACTCATAGTGAGGGAACATTACTACTGAAAGTCATGGTTCTCCCTCGTGATCTTCTCTTTTACTTTGTCAATCAAAGTCGTAAGATCCTTAGTCCACTGGGGGCTTGGTGTATCTTGCCTCCTTGACGTGGTGAAAGTTTTGCAATGTTGTTTCCTTGTACTTTACCGGAAGTATGAGCATACGCTTATACTCCCACTAAAGTGGGGGCTAAATGTAGCATTCTAAAATTGTGACACTTGCAATTTTGACTGCATTTGGGTCTTCACGATGGCGATGCAACACGGAACCTGAATGGAGACCCCGAAACTTGTTCATGACATCAAAAACTGCATTTTTTCAGCACCCTAGCCTGATCCTCCTTGCACCCTGCTGTCCTGGGAGGTGGGACCATGGTGCCCAGTGCCCTAGTCCTTCAGGACTAGGGTGCCCAGCACCCTGGTCCCCCAGGACCATGGCGCCCAGCGCCCTGGTCCCTGGCCCTATTTTGGGCCCGGTCTCTTATGGGGCTTCGGGTCTTTAAGTTTGCAAATTGGAAAACAATGTTTCCTAGTCGGCCTAAGGTCAGGAAAATCAGTCTATCAGCCCTAATTGACAAGTATATAAACTACATTTCCTCTCCCATTTGAGGAGGTCAAAAAAAGGAAATGAGCAAGAGCAAGATGCGGAAGCGATATTCAAACATTCAAGCATTCAAGCATTCAAGCATTCAAGCATTCCTTCAAGCAATTGAGCATTCTAAGTCTCCATTCAAGGCTAAGTGTTGCATTCAAGACAAGGATTCAACCATTGAAGAGGAGATCACATACCACTTACAACATACAACATACAACAACATTTACACCTTCGCATGTAAGAATACAAACATTCTTACAACAAGGTATCAGTACTTGTTTACATTACAAACATTTACATTTACAACATTCTCATTTCTTGGTTAATTCCAAAACCGGGGTTTGACCTAAAGGCAAACCCCTCATCCCTAACCCCCCAGTCGTCCTCTCTTTTATGTGTGTAGGTTGCAGGTACGCGGCTGTAATTGAAGATCTGGAATCCTTGTGCAGAGACGAACAGATCCCCCTTTGTTTCGCGGATTTTTCGGAGGACAGTGTGCATGCCGGGCGCCATCGTCCTGTCAAATTTTGCTCAAATTTGCAGAATAGCACCGTCTCAACATTTTACTACTAATTCCAGGTCCGTAGCTTCATCCCATATGCCTATCTCTGTTTATAAGTGAATCTTTCCTACTTTGCATGCATTCCTAGTTCAATCTTTCTATCTACATTCTTTACAAAAGAGGGTATCCTTGATGTCTTAACCCTTGAAACTCATATAGAATCCAATATTGCATTGCATGGGATTGGATCTTGTGGGTTTCAACCCCTCTTTTGAATGTAAAGTCTCCCCTAAGTGAAAACCATCAACCCTAGTGACTCTCCCTTCTCTCTCCTTGGAGTTGGGGAGGGGAGAACAACTAGGGTTCGATTTTTCTGCTTTACATCTTCAAACCTTCCTTCAATCTTGAATAATGTCTGCGTGTATAGCTCTACTTATATTCACATATACCAAATATTAAAACCTTATAAAACTTTTTCACAATCCTTTGTCAATCTCATAAATGAGAGCTTACATTTATACCATAACATAAGACCAAATGTGTAGGTCGGCTCACTAAATGATATTACAATAAAATCAATTATAAATGAATCAATATGTGATGCATGATGTCGGCTCAATGCATTTACAATAATAATAAATCATCTTCATGACGTGTCGTGCTAATCTAGATTAGATATGCTTGCCGGTCCATAACCTAGACCTATTTGCCGGTAACAACAATTATGCAAACCCGATTATACCAATGAATAAATCACCAAAACAAAGTGTGCAAACAATGTCTTTGACTTAAACAAGTGATCTCCAAGTCATTCCAAGTGCTGATGAATAATATAACCTGCCGGTGAACCAGATATCGGTGACTGTGCATAAGTCACTGATCATGTCAGTGAACATAACCAAAGATCTCCAAGTGCTGATAAGTGTTGACAAGTGTTGACAAGGGTTGACAAGTGTTGACATCAATGACAAAACCATATCAACATATCCAAAATACCAACAGTCTCCCCCTTTGGCATTGATGGCAACACAAGATGGAAAAACCATCAAAGTGCCAAAATAGAAATGCCAAAAACCAAAAACCAACAATCTCCAAAAGAGATCATCAAAATATAGATACAAAGAGTAACAATCTCTCCCCAAAAGATAAAGTATTTTTCCATAGATATCTCTCCCCCTTTGACATCAAATTCCAAAGCAATACAATCAGTTTAAAGAACTTATCACAAAATACCAACTTATCAATTTATCCAACTACTCCCCCTGAGAAGTAGCTCTCCTCATCAAAGCCGGAAAAAAGGTTTCTCTATTAATTCTGCCAGTTGATGACAATCATCAACTATATAAGTCTCTACCGGTGGTGGTATAACCCCAAGTTTCTCTCTGAGATACTCACAAGATTCTTTATGCAAAGGCTTAGTAAAGATATCTGCAATCTACTTTTTAGTATTCACATAAACCAATTTCACTTCTTTTGCTTAAACATTCTCTTTTAGGAAATTGAATTTGATAGAAACATGTTTAGTTTTAGAGTGAAATACTAGATTCTTTGATATATCAATTGTTGGCATATTATCACAGTAAATTGTTATAGGTTCCTTGCATTTTATCTTTATGTCTTTTAACATTTGCTTAATCCATAATACCTATGTACAGTTAGTTGCTGCTGCAACATATTCCGATTCTACTGTTGATAAGGATGTGCAACTTTGTTTCTTTCTCAACCAAGAGATTAATCTGCTGCCTAGAAAAAATGCTCCACCAGTGGTGCTTTTTTTGTCATCTACATCTCCTGCCCAATTTGCATCTGTGTATGCACTTAAATCAAAAGTTTCATGTCTAGGGTACCATAAACCAAGATTTGTAGTTCCTTGTAGATACCAAAAAATCCTTTTCACTATTGATTCATGATTTTATTTAGGATTACTATGAAATCTTGAAACAATACATACTGCATTCATAATATCAGGTCTTGTTTGTGTCAAATATAGTAAACCTCCTATCATAGACTTGTACCTAGTCAGATTAACAAGTGTTGATTCATCCTTCAATGATAGTTTATTAGTTGTAGTCATAGGTGTGCTTACCGATTTAGAGTTTTCCATGCCAAATTTCTTAAGTAAATCCTTCAAGTACTTTGATTGATTTATGAATATACCTTTATCACTCTGTAAAATCTGCAATCCTAAATTTTTTTTCTCTCTCCAACCATAAACATTTCAAATTCTTCCTGCATCTTTTTAGAAAAGTCTTTACACAATCCATCTTCTCCTTCAAAGATTATATCATCAACAAAAACTTCAATAACCAAGATGTCATCATTAGTCACTTTGTAATATAGATTGATGTCAGCATTACCTTTAGTAAAACCAATCTTCAAAAGATATTTTTCCAATCTAGCATACCAAGCTATAGGAGCTTGCTTCAATCCATATAAAGCTTTCGTTAACCTGCAAACCATATCTTTGTCATCTGTCAAAGAAAATCCATCAGATTGTTCAATGTAAACTTCTTCTTCTAGATCACCATTCAGAAATACACATTTAACATCCATTTGATATACTTTATAGTTCTTGTGTGCTGCAAAAGCCAAGAATAATATAACTACCTCAATTCTAGCTACGGATGCAAATGTTTCATTATAATCAATTCCCTCTTTTTGTGAATATCCCTTACACACTAGTCTTGCTTTATTTCTAATTACCTTACCATCTTCATTAAATTTATTTCTGAATACCCATTTATTTCCAATTACTTTTTTGTCTTTAGGCCGGGGAACTAATGTCCATGTGTTATTATTTTCAATTTGTTCCAATTCATCTTCCATAGCTTTAATCCAGTATTTATCTTCACATGCCTCATTAATTGATGCTCGTTCAATTTGAGAAATAAGACATACCTCTTCATTTGCTAGTCTTCCTCTAGTCATAACTCCTTGATACTTGTTCCCAATTATTTGATTTTTAGAGTGATTCAATCTTACATACCGGGGTGTTTTCACTTGCTGCTGTTCTTCAGCCACTGTGGAATTCTTAGATGATGCCGATGTGACTGGATCAACATTCTGTACCGGTGTGCTCATAGTAGGTTCATTTGTGATTATCTCAACTACCGGTTCAGAGTCTATAGACCTTCTAAACTATTCATCAATCTTCATATTTGCACTTTCAATGATTTTTTACAATCTCTTATTAAAACATCTATATGCCTTGCTCTTAGATGAATAACCAAGAAATATTCCTTCATCACTTCTAGGATCAAATTTGCTAATATACTCATCTCTTCTAATATAACATTTACTTCCAAATATTCTAAAATATTTAAGAGTAGGAGTATTACCAAACCATAGTTCATGAGGGGTCTTACCGGTTTCACCTTTGATATGAACTTTGTTGAATGTATAAACAACTGTATTGACTGCTTCTCTCCAATACACATGAGGTAGGTTTGCTTCTGATATCATGCTTCTAGCTTCATCCAAAATAGTTCCGTTCTTTCTTTCCACAACTCCATTCTGCTGGGGTGTCTGAGGTGCTAATAACAATCTCTTAATTCCATTCACTTCATAGAATGTATTAAATTCCTTAGATGTGAATTCACCTCCTTGATCTGATCTCAAGCATTTGATTTTCTTACCTCTTTCGTTCTCTACCATCACCTTGAATAGTTTGAACTTCCCAAAAGCTTCTGATTTCTCCCTGCTAAAAGTAACCCAACACATTCTAGAATAGTCATCAATGATTAGCATAAAATATCTATCTCCTTGTAAACTTCTAGTTCTTGTTGGACCACATAAATCAATATGAATTAAGTCAAGAACATTATTGGATTTCTCTAGAATACTCTTAAAAGTTTCTCTAACTTGTTTTCCAAATTGACATTCCTTACATACCGGATTGTGAGGCTTAACAATCGTAGGTAAATCTCTTACAGCCTTAATTGTACTGATTTTCACAATGCAATCAAAATTTAATGACACAGTCTCTTATTCCATAACCAACTTTCATCAATATGTGCAATCAAGCATGTCTTTTCATTGTTATTAAAATGAAAGATATTACCTCTAGTATGATTACCGATTGCAATTTCTAAACCAGTTCTGTTCATGATTTTGCATTTACCATTCTTGAATTGTGACTAAAATCCTTTTTCAACTAATTGACCAACACTCAAAATATTATGTTTCAAACCTTCAACATAGTAAACATTATCAGTATTATGCTTACCATTAAAAGATATAGTGCCTTTTCCTCTGATCAAAAAAGCTTTGTCATCTCCAAATCTTACTAGACCTCCATTGTATTCTTGAAAAGTTAAGAATTTACTCTTATCACCAGTTATATGATGTGAACATCCCGAATCAATAATCCATTCATCTTTATCTTCAATTTTAGCTGCCAGGGCCTGCTCTACCTGTTGAATAGTATGTGCCAGTTGATCTTCTGTTATAGAAACAAAAACCCATCCATTGTCTGCCGGTTCCTCATCAAAATCGTCAGTAACTCCTTCATCAACATACTAACATGATTTGTCTCTATTCTTCTTAAATCTGTACGTTTGATATTCAGGGTTAGGCTTATATGTTCTTTTAGCTTCTTCTTTCAATCTTGCATGTCTATCAGGACACCTAGAAGCAATATGACCAATCTTATTGTAGTTAAAACATTTAAATGGTGCTTTACCTTCATACTTACTTCCAAATGGACCTTTAGGCATTTTCCTTGCAAATAGTGCTTCAAGCTAAAAGTTTTCCAACCAAAGTGTCTCTAGATACTGATGCATTAGGAATTGTTCTCAATTCATTAATAATAGTTACTTTCATTTTATATGCTGGTGGCAAAGCTCTTAAAACTTTAGAAACAATTTCATCTTCACTTAAGGTTCCTCCACAACATTGTATACCCAAAACAATTTCATTTACTCTTTCCATAAAAGCAGAAATTCTTTCATCTTCTCCCATTTTCATATTTTCATACTTGACCCAAAAGCATTCCAGTTTTGCAATTTTGACTGTGGTATCACCTTCATTTAATGTTTCCAATTTATCCCAAATAGCTTTAGCAGTAGATATATCTAATAATCCCATGATTTATTGATCTGATAATGCGCTCAAAAGTGATTCTCTTGCTTTGCAATCATTTTCCTCATCTTTAGCCAAGGTTGGTGGAATAGGCTGACTTTGAGTAGGAACAACATAGCCATTATTTGTAACATCCCAAATGTCCTTCCCAATGCAATTCAAACGTGTTTCCATCCTAATTTTCCATATGCCATAGTTGGTTCCATCAAGCTTCGGACTGTCCTTCCTGAAATAGTTAGAAGACATTGGATCTCCTCAAGCTGTTAAACTTCTGCAAAAAAGAGAACTAGTCTCTAATACCAATTGTTAGGTCCCGAAGGCAACTAAGAGGGGGGGGGGGGGGGTGAATCAGTTGTCCAATAAATACAAAGCAAAACTAACTTAACCATACTTAATGCTTAATGCTCTTAAACCAAACTTTAATGCCGGTAGACAGTTTAACAATTAATTGCAGTACCGATAAAGTTTAATGCATGAAACAAAAAGACAAATAACATATGCAACACATAACACAATTATTTGTATGTGGAAACCCGGTAAGGGGAAAAACCATAGTGGAAAACCTTACCCACAATGAGATGATACTACTACAGATATTATGTGTGTACAATATGTTGGCATATGGACACTCCAATGAGACATTGTATGTGATTGAAGGTTTTGTCATTGATGGCAACCTTGCAATCCTATGGCATCGGCAAGACATTATACTAGCAAAAGCATTACACAAGCAACCTTGCAATCCTATGGCACTGGCAAGACATTATACTGGAAAAAGAATTACACAGGAAACCTTGCAATCCTATGGCACCGACAAGACATTATACTGGAAAAGCATTATTCAAATAAGATAGTGCACTGACATCAGCAAGATAAATCTACACCGGCACCGGCAAAGGAGAAAAGATGTATACCGGCACAGAGGCCGACAAGATTTTTGATATGTAATATCTTGTTTATTATTGTAAGCCGACTTGGCAAATTGTAAAATGACTCTTGTATATAAAAGAGATCATTGTAATCATTTGTATGATATGAATATGAAGAATAAAGAAAATTATAAGGCAGACCTAATGTGCGAATTGTAGGTCAAGGGTATATGTAAAGAACAGAGCAAGAACCGGTACTGAATCTGGCATTGAAGATGCTATTGTAAAGCAGTATAGATCATTGGATTTGCATAATCCTCATTGTAAGTCAGTGTGACTTCTTATTGAGCAGTGTGCTCTAGGCAATTGGCCTTCCTGCATGTGCAGGCCCCTATTGTAAGTAATATTCTCTTATTGTCTAGTAAGTGAATATTGTGGGTCACAAATCCCACTGAGGTTTTTCCCACACCAGGTTTCCTCGTTAAACATCTTGTGTTATGGTGTTCCTTTCATGTGGATGTTTTTGATTCTATTATTTATATTAATTCTTGCATACTGGTATACTGTTACTTTATGTTCTGCATGTTCATTTTTAAGAAAATCTCATTACCGGTCAGATACTGATTCACCCCCCCTCTCAGTATCTATGGGAACCCTAACACAATATGGAGTCTGCACATGCAGAAAGGCCAACTGCCTCGAGCTCACTGCCCAATCACAAAATGGGAGTCACATTGACTACAATTGGATGGTTAAATCCAATGATAATGTATTGCCTAAAATAACATCTTTATATGTTGGATTCAATACCAGTTAAGCTCTAATTTGCCTCCTTCAAACCTTCCTTCAATCTTGAATGATGTCTGCATGTATAGCTCAACTTATATTCGCATATACTGAATATTACAACGTTATAAACCTTTTTCACAATCCTTTGTCAATCTCATAAATGAGATCTTACATTTATACCATAACCTAAGACCAAATGTGTAGGGATTGTTAGGATTCCCAAAGATACTAAGAGGGGGGGGGGGGTGAATCAATATCTAACACGTTAACAGGTTTTCTCACCTTATTAAATATTTTGCATTCCAAAACAATGTACCGGTAAACAAGAATTAATGCAGTAAAGACAACATAGAAATCACACCATAACACAAGATGTTTAACGTACAAATCTTATGTGGATGGCTTTTATTCTATGATTATTGTTTATGTTTAAATCTTCTATTCCGGTATTAATTTTTTAGGTTCTGGTATTAAAGTTTAAATTACTAATAGTTTCGGTAATCTATGACAATTGATTCACCCCCCCTCTTAGTTGTCTTCAAGTTATTTGAACTGTCTAACAATTGGTATCAAAGCTTTGGTGCTCTCTGCAAAAAGCTTAACTACGTGAGGAAGATGCTATGGTGACTAACAATTCAAGTTCATCCATTTCTTCTGGAGCTATCTTTCGAAGGGATATTCTGAGGCTTGATGGAACAAATTACACAATATGGAAGATTCGGATGGAGACTCATTTGAGATGTCTTGGAAAGGAGATTTGGGAGATCACACAAAATGGTGTCACACCTTAATCCTCCTTCAACAAACTTGGACAAGGATCTTGAGAATGATTGTAGAGAAAGAGAAGCCCTCTTGTATGCACTTTCTAATCAACAAATAATGGGATTAACTGACAAATCATATGGAAAGGCTATATGGGATAAGTTGGAGACTCTTAATGAAGGTGACCCTATAGTGAAGATTGCTAAACTTGATGATTAGAAGGTGAGATATGAAAACCCAAAGATGGAAGAATATGAAAGGATTACTGCATTCATGGAAAGGCTAAATGAGACTGTTATGGGAATTCAATGTTATGGTGGAACTTTGAGCGATGATGGAATTATTTCTAAAGTCCTAAGAGCCCTATCACCGACTTACAAAAGAAAGGCTACTGCTATTAATGAGTTGAGGACAATGGCTAATACATCTGTCAACAGAGAAACTTTGGTTGGAAAACTATCTGCTTTTGAGCTTGAAGAATTTGGACCTTCTGGAGTTGTGAAGTCTGAAAGTAGTTTTCATGCATCTATATCTACAACCGACAAGTAAGATTGGAAAGTTTTATATGCAAAGAAATTAGAAGATATGAAGAGAGAAGATGATGAGTTTGAGCAACGTGAAGCACTATTTTCTAGAAGAGCACCGAAAGGACCGGTAGGAAGTAAGTATGAAGGAAAAGCATATTTTAAATGTTTTGCATGTAATAAGATTGGTCATTGTGCATCTAGATGTCCTGAAAGGAATTCAAGATTTGAAGATAGAGTTAGAAGATCATTTAAACCTAACCCTGGATATCAAAACAAGTATAAATACAAGAAAAATAGAGACAAATCATGCTACATATCAGATGAGGAAGGCATTACTGATTTTGATGATGAACTGACAGAAGACTCTACTAGTGGATCCAACAATGGGAAGGAATGGGTGTTCCTAGCTATCAAAGAAGATGATCTGACATTGGAAGAGAATGTACTCGAAGAGAAGGCACTTGTTTCTAAAATTGAAGACAAGGATGAATGGGTAATTGACAATGGTTGTTCACATCATATGACTAGAGATAAAGGCAATTTTCTATCTTTGCAAGAATTTGATGGTGGTCTAGTTATATTTGGAGATGACAAGGCATGTATGATCAAAGGAAAAGGAACTATATCACTAGATGGTAAGAACAATACTGGAAATGTTTATTATGTTGAAGGTTTGAGGCATAATCTTTTGATTGTAGGACAATTGGTAGATAAGGGATTTATATTATAGTTCAAGGATGGAAAATTCAAAATCATTAATAGATCTGGCTTGAAGATTGTAACCGGTACATAGACAAAAGGTAATATATTTCATTTGAACTCTGGTGATAAGACATGTTTGATTATATAGATTGATGAGAGTTGGCTATGGCATAAAAGGCCATGTCATGTGAATTTTTATTGCATTGTGAAGATTAGTTCAACTAAGGTAGTTAGGGATATACCTAAGATTATGAAGCCCTATAATCCGGTATGTAAATAATGTCAAATGGGTAAACAAGTTAGAACCTCTTTTAAGAGTATACAAGATAAATCAAATGATGTTCTTGATCTTATTCATTCTTGTCTTTAGGTCTAGGGAAAAGTTCGCATGTGTTATTCTTTTCAATCTGATTCAATTCTTCTTCCATAGCCTTCATCCAATTTTCATCTTTGCAAGCCTCAACAACCTCTGTAGGTTCAATTTTGGAAATCAAACATACCTCTTTAGTAGCTAGTCTTCTTCTAGTCATCACACCTTTTTTTTTATTAGCAATGATCTAATTTTCAGAATGATTGAATCTTACATACCTCAGAGTCTTCTAATTATTCTAATTTTCAGAATTCTGCACCTCTCCACCAACAACAAAAATATTTGGGTTAACAGTTTCTACTAGATCATTCTGCTTCAATTCAGTCTGAATTTGTGTTAAAATAACATTCTAATCATCTCCATATTTGCATGCTCTAATTTCTTTTCCACAGTTCTCATCAACTTTTACATTTGCACTTTCCACTATCTTTCTTAGTCTTTTATTGTAGCACCGATAGGCTTTTCTCTTTATTGAATATCCCAAGAATATTCCTTCATCGCTTTTCACATCAAAATTTCCTATATCCTCATCTTTCTTGATATAACACTTGCTTCTAAAAATTCTGAAATATCTCACAGTAGGAACATGACCAAACCATAACTCATAAGGAGTCTTATTGGTATCACCTTTATATGTACTTAGTTGAATGTGTAAACGATAGTGCTAACAATTTCTCTCTAGTAGATCTTCAGAATATTCCCTTTAATCAACATAGTCCTTGCAACATCCAAGATAGTTCTGTTCTTCCTTTCAACAAATCGATTATGTTGTGGGGTTCTAGGAAGAGATAATTGTCTTCTAATCCCATGTTCTCACATAATGAATCAAACTCACCGAAACAAAATTCTCCTCCTTTGTCAGATCTCAGACACTTCAGCTTCAATCCTATCTCAGTCTCAACCTTTTCTTTGAATATATTGAATTTGTCCAATGCTTTTGATTTTTCCCTCAAAAAGGCAACCCACATCATCCTGGAATAATCATCAATCAACAACATGAAATATCTATCAACTTGCGCACTTCTTATACTTGTAGGTCCACATAGGTTAGTATGCACAAGATCTAGTAATCCATTAGATGAATAATGCTTACTCTTGAAAGAAATTCTTATTTGTTTTCCCATTTGACATTCTTTACATACTAGATTAGCAGGTTTAACAATCTTAGACAATCTCTAATAGCTTGAGTAGAACTGATCTTAATCATTGAATCAAAATTAACATGACACATTCTCCTATGCCACAACCATCTTTCATCAATCTGAGTAATCAAGCAACTTTTCTCACCAACATTCAAATGAAAGATATTACCTTTAGTCTTAGTTCCTGATGCAATCTCAATACTGAAGGAATTTAGGATCTTGTATTTTCCATTATTGAATTGAAAATCATAGCTTTTGTCAACCATATGTCCAACACTTGAGAAATTATGCTTCAAACCATCAACATATAAGACATTATCAGTGTTATTCTTACCATCAAAGGAAATAGAACCTCTACCATGGATTACATAAGCTTTGTCATCTCCAAATATTACTATTCCACCATCATACCTCTCCATATTCACAAATTTTCTTTTTTCACCGGTCATATGATGTGAACAACCACTGTCAATCACCCATTCATCTTTCTCTTCAACTTTAGCAGGTAAAGCTTTCTGCTCAATAGCACAACTTGTAGAATCAACAAGTATTGGTCCATCTTCTTTTATGGAAATAAACACAATTTCATCTCCTTCTAATTCTTCATCTATAACACCTTCATCAACAACATAATAAAAGTTCTTCTGATGCTTATACTTCTAGTTAGACTTGTAATTATCATACTTCTCATGCTTCTTATATCTATCATTCCTATCATGCTTATCAAATTTATCATGTCTATCATATTTAGACATTCTCTCTAGGCATCTAGAAGCAAAATGTCCTATCTTATTGCAAGAGAAACATTTTAGAGGCAATTTTCCATCGTACTTACCAGCTTCCTTAGGCAGTCTTTGGGCAATCAATGCTTCAAGCTCATCCAATTCTCTTTCTTGCTCTTCTTTCTCTCTTCTTTCTTTTTTATATATGGATATTCTGCATACATCAAGATCGTAATTCTACTTTCCAGATATAGATGCTCTAAATGTTGTCTTAGACTTTCCATGTGATTCACCAAACTCGCTCAGTTCAAATGCAACAATCTTTCCAATCAACATATCTCTTGTCACTTTAGTCACACTCCAGATCTCATCAATATCAGCTACCTTATGTTTGTGATAAGGAGGCAATGATATCAACACCTTAGCAAAAATTTCATCTTCTTCAAGGGTTCCAGTGACACATCTGATACCTAGGACAAGTTCATTCATCTTAGCCATGAAGGAATTTATGTTCTCATCTTCTCCCATCTTCAACATCTCATACTTCCCTTTCAAACTTTGTAACTTAGCAACTTTGACTTGTTTATCTCCTTCATACAAGGTCTCAAGCTTCTCCTAGATCTCATGTGTAGTCTGAAGTCCCATTACATTAGTCATCTCAGAATTAGCCAGAGCACTTGACAATGCTTCCTTAGGTCTAATGCTATTTTCAGCATCCTTGATCTCAACAACAGTAACTGGTCCATTCTGAGGAAAATAATAGACATCCTTTGTAATATTCCAGTAATATTCTCCAAGACATCTCAAGTGCACCTCCATCTGGCTCTTCCATATAACATAGTTACTTCATCAAATCTCAGACTCTCCTTCTTAAAGATAACACCTCTAGTTTCCATCTCGGATAGCCTCAAGCGATCAAGCTTCTTTCAGAGGATCTAGATCTGATACCAATTATTGGCAACAACAATGAAGGAAAATTTAGGGGGGGGGTGAATCAATTTTCATCGGATTAAGAAACTTAACCTCAATTACAACTCTGATTAACTGCATCAACAACAAAGATAAGCAAATTGATAGCACAATACACAACACTAAGATTTTGACATGGAAATTGGTTAAGGGAAAAACCATGGTGGAAACCTACCCACAATAAGATGATACTCTACAATAATGCATGGAAATAATTATAATGGGGAATGCACATGCATTTAGGCTCACTGCCTAGAGCTCACTACTCAAAATACAATAATACAAAAGGCTACAACCCTCAGGGAAGTCTCACTGATTTATAACAAGATTTAGACTACAATCCAGATTACATGAACTAAAAATATAACATCTCCTTATGCCTGATGACAATTTCGGTTAAGCACATTTGTTTGCCCTGGAACAATCTTTGCCCAATACACCACATCGAAGGATAAATTCCTTTGTTCACACATACACCACTCTCTAATAATGGAGACACACCATCGATACTAAATTTACATGATTTTATCACCTATTTATACAATTCATCAACCTTGACTACAAGGTCGGCCAAACCCTCAACTTATAATTACAAAATTATATCACACGATACAAAGGCCGACCATTGGACCAATATTATGATATACATGACATAACATGGACCTAAACCAAATGCTCAAACACACAACACCACCAAAAATTACTCCAAGATCAACCGCAAAATGCTACACTACCAAGAATACCATATAACACAAAGAATATCATCGGTTCAACAAAATCATCAAAAAATCGCACAATGATCAATGCAGATCATCAAGACAAGTATGACATAATTAGGAAACACTAGCAAGCATATTGGAATCATTTGTAAGAGCTGCACGAACACCACTTATCAAATCTTCATCGATCAACATCTAAACCTCAAAAATACTCAAACAACAACTGCCACGAACAAAGATAACTTGCGGAGTACCAAATCATGAACCATATGATACAAGAAAGCTATAATGATACAAGAAATACTCCATATACTGAACCATGATCCCAATAAACCAATCTGCAACCACTTGACCAATAAATCATAGGAATATGTTGACATTAATGATAATAACATATCCTAGCAGCAACAATGTACAATAGTTTCATCATCAAGATTCATCATACTCAATCAAGAACAAATGCTTTAAAATCAGACCCACTTAGTCTTACCAATAGGACCTCACCTATTTGACTTAGATGAATCTTATCAAACTTGCACTTCAAACAAGGATCAAAGCTTAAACATTTCCAGTTAGTTGTATGCCAATTTTGACTAAAAATCAAAAGAAGAAATTAAAACAATAGAAATGAAAACAAAAATTAGTGATAGCGGAAGAGAATCCTTTCTTTCATCAATATGGATCTGGTAGCCAAAATGATGTTGATGAAGAAATAACGGAAGAAACCATGAAAGAAGCCCAACAAGATCTAAAGTTCAGTAAATTCATGGAAAAGGTACTTGAAATGGATAAAGAAAAATATTTCCTCATGTTAGCATGTCAAAGTGCCAAGTTACCTCATGATTTTGATATCACAAGATTGAGAGAAAGTGAAAGAATTAGTGAAACTTGAAACGATGCTAGTGAGACTCACAATGAAAGAAATCAAAATGACCAAGACAACAAAGCAAGAAATAATGTTGATAATCCCCTTTTGGCTCTTACTCAACAAATTCAAGTATTTTAGACACAGCTTCAAGACATGCAAAGGGGAACTACAAAGAGGTACTCACTGCAAGACATCTGCCCTTATCCATTTTGCAAAAATCTAAACATGATACCATTCCCTCCAAATTGTTAAATCCCTAAATATGAAAAATATAATGGTAGAACTGATCCGCAAGACCATGTCAGGGAATTTTGCACAATGAGTATGGAGTTCATACACAAAGACACTTGTCTAATAAGACTATTCCCTAAGAGTTTAAGTGGACAAGCCATGTAATGGTTCTCTAAACTCCCACCTCACATAAATTTTTTCAAAGAATTGGTGAGTAAATTTGTATCTCAATACTCATATAACATTCAACATGAGATCACCATGTTAGACTCGTGTAACACAAAACAAAAGAATGGAGAACCTTTCATGACATTTTTACAAAGATGGAGAAGATTGTTTGCAAGATATCCTCATCTGGTACCTAATAACAAAAAGATGGACATTTTCATTGACAACCTAAATGATGAAATGAGTTATATGCTTAAAATACAATGTCATCTGAGTTTTGAGAAGATGGTTGAAAATGGAATTAAAACTGAGGAATCGCTGGTCAAGAAAGGAGTATTGAAACTTCAGAGAGAGGGGAATAACTCCAACTAAAATAACATAGACAAATTCAAGTTTTGGAATAGGAATAGAAATATTGTCAGTGATCAAATAGTGGATACTAATAATATGAAACCAAAGAAACCCATATTCAACCTATCGAGTCATACCTCGACAACCAATCAAGATAATAACAAACCAAGATTACCCTCTACTAACTTTTGCAGAAAATTTACACCTATTGATGAACCAATCGAATCAACAATGAAGACACTTATTGCAAACAAATTGATTACCTTACCAAAAGTAAGAGATTTTAAACCTAAGGTTAAACCTTCTTGGCGGAATGACAATTATTACTATAATTATCATCGAGGTAAAGGACATAAAACAAATAATTGCCAATGATTGAAACATGTCATTCAAGACTTGATAGATAACGAGGTTATAAGTGTAGGTGGGCACACAAAAAATGAATCACACATGGTGTTCAAAACTCCATTACCAATTCACAAAAAAAGGGAAACCTCAACACCACCAAACAACAAAGGTGAAGAGAAAGTGAACTATGCTCACACCTATGACAATGTGGTTAACATTATTTTAGTCAAAGAAAAACAACAATCAGAACTTACACATGTCATCACACGAAGTAAATCTAAGTTCATTATTGGGTCTAACAACCAACACACCATCCACTTCTAAACAATACAACATAGTGGACCAATTATAGATGACCTCCACAAAAATATGCATACTGGAAATTTTGAAAATATCACCCATGCATAAATAAATCTTAGAAAGAGCCTTAGTAGATACTATTGTACCCAAATATTTGAGCGTTGATCAATTATAAACCATACCTAATAGTGTCTCATTTCTTATCCTTCTCTGAAGATGATGACATGTCTTTACAACATCCACATAACACTCCTTTACATATCAAAGTTCTCATTCATAAAACGTGTGTTAAACATGTCCTAATAGATGGAGGAGTTGGCCTTAACATTTTATCATTAAGTTTGGTCCATGCCTTAGGTTATTCTGAGGATGCAGTTGATGCTCACAAAAAGATCACAATCAAAGATTATGATGAAGAAGAGTGTTCCTCCAAAGGAATTGTAGTGTTGCTGCTCAGAGTAGGACCTGTGCAAAAACATACAGTATGTCAAGCATTGGACCTAAATCTATCTTACAATAGACTCCTAAGAAAACCATGGATCCATGACATGCAAGCTATTCCTTCAACTTATCACTAGTGTCTCAAGTTCCCCTATAATGGACAAGAGATCACTATTTCAGTTGACTTAAATCCATTTCAATATTGTAGTAACCTGAAACCAGTCCAAGAGTTCATTGTTCCACATAACATAGAAGCATCTTCTTCTAGTACACCACCTAAAGGGAAGGCGTTTACCTCAATCTTGTCAATTTTTGAGAAAAACGTGCAACTGAAAGACAAAAGCATAGGAGAATATTCATTACCAAACTTACCACTCTCTCTAGAATCATATGGAAAACCGACAAATTCAAAATAACAAACTGTCTCAAAGCCACTTAAAATCCTTCATGGATAATTTGTCAAAGAAGAAACCCTAGCTGAGGAACAAGGATTTTTTACAATGGTTATACAAAGATGAAGCAGAATCTCAATCAAAAGTTAATAGTGTCAGTATCCTAATAGAGCAATATGAAAAATGATATGATATCACGAGGAAAATGGAATATAGTGGTAGTGGTCCCGTAGGTAAAAGAAAAGAAGGCATTTCAGAACTGATACAACCTCCTTCTCATCATCCTAACAATAAATCAGGATTAGGTTTCAGACAGAGCAATGTAGATCCACAACAAGAAGAAGCAACTAGTGAAAAACACTAGGTAGATATATGCTTGTTGTTTACCCATGTATTTCAATGAGATGAAACACATACCATATATAAACTCTTGAATTTTTTTTTGTGGAGTGACCTTTTTGTTAAACACTTTCAAATGCTAAGAGTGGGGGTGAATCAACATATATCAAAACTTAACCATTCATTCAATAGTCATTCCAATTATCATATGTGCAAAAGTAAGCAACTGAAAATAAAAAGAAAAATCACAAAATGAGACCAAGATTTTTATGTGGAAAAACCAATGTGAGAAAAACCATAGTGAGAACTATCTCACTATATGAAAAATTGATTACAAAGTTTTAGGCTTTAGGCCAAGGAAGCTCATTGCTACTAATATGGACTTGAAAGCTAAGGAATACATCCTTAGGGTAAAATAAAATGGACTTGCAAAATATTGAAGATATTTTCTTCATACAAAAATATAGTTGATCTAATTTTAGAGAGTTATTATAGTTGAACTGAGTAGAAGCACATCCTTTGAAATTGTAATTACAGTTCACTATTCTAAACATTTGAAATTGACTTCATCACTAATCATCTACATTTGCACACCTTCACACTAATTTGACACACCATACACAATTTCTCATACAACTCATATTACTCATATAATCCTCCAAAATATCTCTTTCTTTATGTATCATCTGCTAAAAAAAAATACATCAATTACGTTAACCTAATTACATGTAACATGTATACTATAAACCGTTAGCCCAAAAACATTATCCAAATTAATGTGAAAGGAAAACAATATGAGTGAAGAATCACACCATGTTGGAACACCTTCCTAATAATCCCAAATCATCGCCTTCAACTCTGCACACTACTGCATAGATCAAATATACTCAAGTTGGCTCTTGAGGATAGAATTAATAGTGAAACCAACTTAAAATATGTTGCAGACCTCCATAACACCTAAGGATGCACAAAATTACATCACTTGACATCAAAAATAAAACATTAGAGAACCTCAATACCAAAAAGATTAGAAAGTGAAGGAATGCAAAGCATTCCCCCAAATAGGTATACTATCATTGCAGATCTAACACATAGACCAACACCAAGTCAATTGCATATCAAATGATTACATGAAACCTTGGATACAAAATTATTTTTCATCCACCAAAATCATTTTATAACCATAAGAAAAGATGAATCAATGCGACACAATATGGACTAGAGGGTTGAACCTAGTTTGACAAGCTATTACCCGAAACAAATCACAATCAAAATCTATTGTGGACACCTGAATATATATTCAATGCTTTGGAAGAACCATGAGACAATTGTATAAAACATTTATTGTTATCACCATTAATCACCATACATCAATATGAACACATGAGCAAGTACTTGATACAACACCATTGATCGTATGCTTTTGGACCAACTTTCAGACCTTGGTTGACGTCAAAGCTAACAAGTTTGACATCAATAACAAGACAAAATGATATTGGCAATAATATCCCCCTTTTTCATTGATGGAAACACTTGCACAACCACAAAAACACTAGTAAATCTCTCTCAAACATCAACATATCTCTCCAATAGTAACTCTGTCCCCTTTTGACATAAAGGAAAAAGGGTGACTGCCTCATTATACAAACTCAATTTATATCTACAAATTTTGTTCGCCTATCTACATCAACTCCCCCTTAGGGTATAAAAAAAACTAAAAACCAAAATTGTATTGCAATAATCTTCTATTCACCCTCATATAACTGTACATAAATTTTTTTTGCCAAAGTAACAATGCTAAGGAGTTAAGACCAATTGGTCTTCCAATATTCTTCCATACAGGCCAAAAAGTTGTACTATATTTTAGTCTCAATAAGAAGATCTTTTGCCTCATTGTAGCTATCTAAAACCTTAACTGCCTGATCTGACTTCTAAGAGTCTTCAAGAAGTCTCACCATGATCCAGTGAGCTACAAGTCCACAATATCTCTGAGATAAGCACACTATTTATTAACCTTATCCTTCAGATCTGTCAATAGATTAACATGTAGAATTTTTCAATCTAAAGTCTCCCATTACCATCTGCATCTTTCTTCAAGTCTATAGTGCTGGATAATTGTAGAATCTATGATTATATAATATCTATTTGTACCTTGATATCCTTAGTAGTTTCAGGCCATCAATGACAAAACCTGTATGCCACTAATACATCCTTTACACTCTTTAAAAAAAAATTATACTAGCTTGTAGCATAATGTCTGTTGTTGCACATCTATCTACCAACTCTTCTAATCTCTTCTCTTTTGCTTTCATTTCTACATCCCTAAAAAATTTGGCTTTCAATTCAGAAGAATGTTCCTTAAATCCATTAAGCAACAATTGTAACTACTCCTCACTTGACAATATCTCATCTAAAATTACTTCTAGAAGTCCTTTATGAAGGAATTTTATGGCATCATCAATAACTTTTGAGCCCTATATCTATGACAATGAATTTCTTGCATGTAGAATAGTGAAGTATATCACCTAACTAAAGAATATGTAGGGGAGACAACTATTTAAGATCCATCTTACCTTGAGGCAAAGGTACCTAAAGTACCTCAAAAGTAATCACTAGTTCAAACTGCAATTGACTCAACATTTGAATTAGATCTCTAGAATTTCTGGATGATTCTCCATCGAGTTTCACATTCTTTTCTTCCTTTCTTTTCCTTTTCCTATTCCTTCTCTAAAATATTTTCTACAACTATCTCCATACCCTTGTCTACTTCCATTTGATTATCCATACCAACTTTTGGACTTGTACCACCACCTTTCTACTCATCGGTCTTTTTCTCTGAATCATCTCCAATGTTACTACCACTATGAGAAACAACTTTAGTCACCACTAGACCAATATCGGTCTTTCTCCTCTCTGCAGGAGAAGACAAATTCTTCTTCAATTATTCTAGAATATTTTTTTCTACCTCTTCTATCTATCTAACTAACCTCTAATAGTCATCTAGATCCTCACCCATGAGGAGGTTGAGTCTCTCTTTAGTTTTTAACCTTGTGTTAAGAGTTCAATTGATCTTTTCTCTATTTTTTTAAGATAAGGGACAACATACAATGTCTAATGCATGAGTTTAGATGTTGGAATCCTTTTTTTCTACTTCTTTTCTTCTTTTTGTCAAGACCTCCAACAAGTCCACTGGTAGATTATTAGCAATATCAATAGCATTCTTATTGAAAGTGATCAATATTGGACAATGACCTTCTCAATTGTCACCTTATTTTTTGGAGGGGCATCCTTATACAATCCTATATCAAGACCTCCAAATAATCACACTGATAGATAACATTAACCAAACTATTAAGATCAAGAGGTTGATAATCAGGATCAACTAGAGGGTAATCAGGATCAACCAGAGGGGTATAAAATTTATGCTATCTCTTTACCGTTTTCTTCTCTTTATTATTTTCAACTACCATCTCCTTCTTCTTAGTTGGGGTCTCTTCTATGGAGACCAATATTCTCTTTCTTCAAATGAGAGTGACACCATTCTCTACATCCACACCATCCTTATTTTCATCTCCTATCTTCTTGAACTTCTTTCTTATCATAAATTTGTCCTGTTGTTCTTCTTCATCCATGCTACTACTATTGTCACACTCCCCAATATATCTTTGGACCATATTTCTCCCTTGTGGCCTTTTTCTTACGTCTGTATCCCTTCTCACTTGTTACAACTCTCACAGGGGTTCCAAAGGAACCAATCTTCACTGCAGGAGAGGTAGGTGCAAACATAGTTCTCCTAAGAGCTTGTAACCAAACACCTCAGACACTATAGTTAGATTAATCTACTTGGAAAAAAATCTATTTCATTTGCATGAATCTAGTTACACTTCTTCCAGATCAAATTGGTTTAAAATATCAATAGCCATCCCAAGCCTTTCTTCATTTAGATCTACCAATAATTTCAACAATATCTCAATATTCTCTACATACTCGTTAGATATCTCATATGGTAGCTTCGACAATCAAGCAATCCTTGTCTCTACAAATTCAATATAACAATGGTCCTTGTTGACCAAATATGTGACTTCATTCTTATATTTTTGGATCAATCTACTAGGGATTCTCTCTCTCTCTCTCTCTTGCACTTTATCTAGAATTTTTTTGAAGTGACCAAAATATGCAGTATTGTATGTCTTCATGTCCTTATCAAAATTTCTAATGTGTTGTTTTATTTCCACTACTAGAGGATTGAACTTATTCTAGACTTTACTCTTAGATCCTAGAAGCTCATTCATAAACATAAATATTAAACAAATTATTGGGGACCCATTCCTAAATAGATACTTGGTTTTCATTGTCCTATCCAAATTTTCCAAAAGTTGTTGTCTTAGGAGCTCACAAAGATCAAACTTCTCTCCTTAAACCACCATTTGATAAGTAGAGTGTATTGTGGTGGTGGTGGAACCATCATAGATCTGATAGTATATCTTGTACGCAAAAGTCTTGGTCACATAATGGACACTTAGATCAATGATGTCCCCAAGAGTCACAACCCTTATGTTAGATTTGAAACTAGTAAGCTGAGACACTATTACAGTCTTCAAAAATTTTAGGACATGAAGAGTTCCAGATTTAAACAACCCTATTAAATCCTTGATAACATCCTTCATGATCTTATGCAGACAATCTAGAAACATAACATCTCCATGAATCTAGCTCAAGATATTTTGAATCCATGCATACTCATAAATGAAAGTAGGGAACTCCTTCCAAATGTTCAACCACATCTTTGGAATGTGTTTATATTGCTATTTGAAGATTGTTAGGTCATCTTCCATTGGCTTCATCCACAGATCATTGAACTTCACATGACTAGTTTTAGTTATGGGTGCATGAGTATAAGGCCTAAGATCCTCTGTGTACACTACATCCAACAACACATTGTAAGAAGATTATTCCTGATCTTTCTCCATTGCCACAAATGGGTAAGGGTTGAATTGGAGTCATGGCTTTAAGGAAAAGTCAACAAAAATAGGAGTAGCTATTGAATCAACAAGCAAAACTAATAACACAAGATTTGCAGGATACCTTGATTGCATTAAAGTTAGGGTTTGCACAAGAAAGTTTCTTTCATACATAATAGCTCTTGAATTTGAAAGATCACAAGTGACCAAAATGAATTCAAAAAATCTTAATTTATCTATTATCTTCAACCACTTAGGTTTTGCATTGAATGCACTTGATCATTATACACAAAAAGTTACTACTCTATATTGATAGAGGCCACAAATACTTTTGAAAATCATTGGAAATACTTGGAAATCTCTTAAAAATCCTTCATAGCATCTCCCATGATGAAACCAATCCATATCCAAAACATAAGGGGGTTGTTAAGGTCTTCAATCAAATATCCCCCTCAGATAATACATTTTATCTTATTTCTGAAGGAAGCATTTGCACCACTAGTAGGTACTCCACTGTCTTGCCTGCTACATTCTCATTAGATTTATTTACCCATGTCTTCTACATATTCTAACTTTTATATCATTGATATCAATGTTGTTTTTTGGAGCAGAGGTCTTCTCATTCTTTCCTCTGTATAACCTAGCAATGTGTCCTAATTTTTTGTGATTAGAACAAGTGGGAGGTTGTTGTGCACCACTTCCATTCCTTCTAAAATTAGATATTCACTCAAAACCCTTGTGCCCATATTTGTTGCATGCATAACAATATCCATTGAAAGACTGATCATTTCTATCATACTGTGTATTCACATATCCATTCCATATCATTCTACTTCTACAATCATTTGCCTTATGTCCAAACTAATTATGAGCATAACATTGTCTATTAAATTATTGGGATCTGATCTGATTTCTACATTCACTAGCTCTATGTCCAAACTTATTGCATGTAAAAAGTTTACCATTGAAAGATGGAGAATACTTGGTTTGAGCAAGAGGAGGCTTCCTGAAACTCTTCTTGTTCCAGGCCTATGTGAAACCTTTTTCATCTTCATTAGTATTCTTAGATTCATTCTTGATCTTTTCCTTTTCTTTGTCATATTTGCAAGGACTTTTAGAACTTTCTCCTTTGTCAAAACCAAGATTGACTTTGTCCATAGAAGGTTTCAAAGTACTTAACATCTCATTAAGCATATCACTGTTGCCTTTAAGCTTTAGGTTTTTATCAATTAGTTCTTTTGTCGCTTTCAATTCTTTCCTGAACATAACCACTTATTCTTGAAGCTTAGTGCACTCTTTGGATTTGTTATGTAGCTTTGTTTCGAGATCATCAATGGTCTTCTTCCCTTCATCAATTTGTCATTTCAAATGGACAACATGTTATTTTTCTTTCTTGAACTTTTTTTGATAATCCCATTGCAAATGTGAAGTTGATAGTGTATCAATATGGTTGTCATTGATGTCAACATACTAATTCTATGTTTTAGTAATTGGTTTGTGCTCCACATTTTTAATATATTGGAGTTGGAGTCATGAAGTTTTGGTATGTTGTTGGATGTTGCTTTGAGATGTCATTCTTATGGTTTGGTGCTCCAAAAGTTATGCTCTAGAAGCATATTCAGTGATGATGGTGTTCGATAGTGTTTGGAGTTCTCCAGATTTCTCCACATTTCTGGTTTTGATGATAATATTTTAGAATCATATTGTTTTCATCTTTATCTTTTTTATTCTGATTCAGGACGTGATGATGTTCTCTGGAGCCATGGTTACAGATATATTCATTCTGGGTCTAGTTGACCTTGAATGTT
The DNA here is from genome assembly GCF_030272615.1 of Cryptomeria japonica. Classification (NCBI taxonomy): domain Eukaryota; kingdom Viridiplantae; phylum Streptophyta; class Pinopsida; order Cupressales; family Cupressaceae; genus Cryptomeria; species Cryptomeria japonica. The sequence continues at coordinate 138,387,598 of NC_081414.1, read as the reverse complement.
TTTTTTTTGGTGATTGTGGCATATGGATAACATGGTATTTTGGTTGATAAAGTGTATTGTGGTGTGGTGCACTTCTCATTCCTTTGCACCATGAGAATGTTTACTATAGACCTATTTCAAATTATGTCCCGATAATTTATTTGGCTGACATGGGAGACTTGTTATTCAAGAGATTAGTATAGATAGAGGATGATTGTAATGAGAAATATATAGAAGCAATTGGATTGAAAAAGAGAATCAATTTCCTATTGGTATGAATTTTTGTGGGGTTATGTGAAGTTGTGGTTGAGCAGTGTGGTAGTGTTTTGTTGTTATTTGGTACTGTAGGTAGTGATACAACTGTTTCTTCTGACATTGCAATGTAGTGGTACTTGTACTACAATGATGGATTACTTCTTTTTCCTTCTTCTTCCAGGCAATGAGACCACCGACAGTGGGCATTTTGGCATTGAGCCACCGTTTGTAAAAATAACCTTAATTGGTGTCACCATAATAGGTTTTTTATACTTGAGAATTAGCATTCTCTATGGTTTTTCATTTCTTGGGTTTTCCATGTAAAATTTGGTGTTTCATGTGTGTGTTCTCTCTTGCTTATATCAGTTTATGGTTGAGTAATTAAGTATTACTTTTCTAAATCTATTTCTATGGAATAGGTAAAAGATTTAAATTGACAACTGATTTACCCCCCTTCTTCATTCTTAGGATATTCAACAATTGGTATCAAAGATTTGGTTCCTAGAAAGTGAGACTAATGACTCGAGGAAGATCTGATGGCACATAAATTGACTATTCCTACCTTTGAAGGATCCGACTATAGTTTTTGGAGAGTAAAGATGAGAGGATATTTGATTTCTTTGAGTTAAAATACTTGGGAAGGCTATGAAGACTATGTATGTGAGGTAGATAAATGGTCCTACTACCCTAGATGAGATTGAAGCCTATGAAGAAAATGAATGAGCAAGGTATGCTATCTTTAGTACCCCATCTAAAACTGAATTGGTGAAGGTTGTTACATTAGATACTTCTTATCAAGTTTAGGAATATTGAAAAACATCTATGAAGGAATGATAGAGTTAATCTAGCTAAGATGCAAACTGCCAAAGGCAGTTATGAGAACTTGAGGATGGAAGAAGGTGAAGACATAATAATTTATTTTCAAAAGGTTGACGATTTAGTGAATGAGATTAGATGTAATTCCCCGCCAGGAAACCCCGAAGGGATAAAGCTAAAACACATGAATGGAGTGCAATAGTTTTTTTTTTAAAAAAAAGACACAACATAATGATACAACAAGATATCAAAGTATAGATTACATAGCGGAAGACCTCAACTAACACCTAAAGAGTTTCCCAATGCGATTACTTAATTCCACATTTAACTTAACTCACGCTGATTAATCCAATAAGCTAATTATCTTATTAATGAGATAACACTTAAACAAGGATAATTTCTTTCAGTAAGATAAAAATATAGATCACATGATAATGTTCATCCATTAAGATTAAATCATTGATAACATACGAATACATCCATTAAGGTTAAAATATAGCTAATATGATGAAGTTCATTTATTAATGTTGAAATGTAAATAACCAAATGAAGTTAATCCATTAGAATTACAATTTAGGTAATATGATGAGTTCATCCAACAATTGTTATCCATCCATATCATTCAATTTTACATAATACACATACCATGCATCTTGTCCCAAACACACTTTAATTTCATCATTACTAATGAGAACTTTTCATGCATACTTATTTTTATTAACAATAATAGAATTCATTCTACTAATCAAACTGCGCTCTTTCATGAACCACTTTACTGTATTAAGAGATGTCTGCATACATGCATTTACAATAAACCTCATCAAAATGCCATCCATACATGCTAACACTAAAACATGAAACATAAGAACAAAAGCAACACATAACACCAAATTGATATCAGAGTTCACCCCTAAAGGGCTACATCTCCAGGTCTGCTCAACTGCAAGACCCCTCTAATCATTTAAATAAGTTAAGGGTACATAAGTTCCACATCATTTACATTCCTGCCATCAAGGCGATTCATACCAATAAACAACAGACCACATAGGTCAATAATTACATAAATGATCCCTACATAGAAATAGATCCAACTGAACATATTAAAATCTAATACAAGGTCCATTGCCCGACAATACTCTAACTAGAGACCTGACCCACTATGGTCAACCACAAATCAACACTCAACACCCGCATAAAGGACAAGACCAGTTAAAACACCATCACAAGGCAACAACCAAACTAGAGATTGATGACATAAACAGGTACCCCAAATCAACCAAACGACAAGGTCCAAACAAACATATGAAGGCCTTCCCATTAATTTAAACAAAAGCGAATATATAAATTAAACTTGCATAGACAATAACCAGAAAAGGACAATCTTCTTTCCTATTGGTTTAAATAATAAAAGTCAATTAAGTTTTCTAAATGATCTAAGTTTTCAAAAATATATTAACAAAAAAATCACCATTACAAGGTGAATACAATACTAGAATCGCAATATTACCATTTGTCTATTTCACAATATAGAGGAAGAATATAACTAAGCCATTTATTTTACTAAATGAAGATATCATTAACTTACCAATTTTCCAATCGATACATTATAAATTTCCTGATAATTCTAATAGCATATCATTTAAGTTTTCAAATATCCAATGATAAACATTTCATTTTTTTAAAAATGCTCATATACTTTAGTATTCCTGTAGATGTCTAAAAATGGTCAACGCTTGCGGAGTCATACTTTAACATCTGCACATTGCCTTATTTTTAGGGTTCTTGCATCGCATTAACATTTCTTCTATGTTGCGCACTTGGTCTTTATCATTTGCGAGCATCGAGTCCTTCTTCTGTATTCTTCATTTTTCTCGCTTTCGAATTTGGTCTTGTCAATAACAATCCTCAATCATGATTTTGGTCGATCTTATCTTGTCACATCATGGTGCGTGCTCATTTATCATCATTTTGGACATCATCAATCCTAATCGATGATAGAATTAGGGTCTTGTCCTCTTGTCAATCTTGTCATTTTTGTGATCGATTCGTCATCGATCCTTGTCCTTGCCAATTTCATCATTTTGCAATGGATTTGTCATCGATTCATCATCGATCCTTGTCTTCTTTAATCATGTCAATTGGCGCTTTTCAGTTTGATCTCCTTGTCAATCTTGGTCAATTTGTCATTGATTTTTGTCAACCAATTTTAATCATTTATCAAGACTGGTCCTTTGTCAGTCTGAATCATGATCAAATCAACCCTACATCAATTATCTTTTGTCAAGACCTAATTGTCGTCTTTGCATTTCTAATTCATCTTCTAGGATCTTATGATTTATTCATTTAATCTTGTTTGTCATTTTCCCTCTAGGTTAAATAATTTATTTATTTATCCTAAGTCTTCTTCTCACAATTAAATATTTATTTAATTGGCTAATTAATTCCCTCTCTTTTTGTGAATTAATTAATGAATGAAAAATTATTAATTAATTTACCTAATTTTCCAATTTACTAATTTCTCCTAATTCCTAATTTTCTAATTTTGATCAATTTCTAATTTCCTAATTTCCAATTCATCTAATTTTCTATTTTCTCCTATTTTTCTAATATTTCCCCTAATTTCATGGGAATGACATAGCAATTTGTCATAATTTGTCAATCAATCAATTTTGACATAGCAATTTGTCATAATTTGTCAATCAATCAATTTTGCATAGAAAGTGTCAATTTTGTCATAATTTGTCATATTTGTCATTCTTGATTTGAAATTTCCTTTCAAATCTCTTCATGCTAATCTTGTCATTTATCCAATTTGTCTATAAATTGGATGAATTTCTTCAATCATGGTCCTTGATCAATCAATCACGCTTCTAGTATCCTTACGCTGTCATCTCGTCTTGTCAATCTCGCTTTCATGCTATACCTTTGCATTTGTAGGTGAGATCCACAAACAAAGCAATTTGAAGGAGAAAGAAGGACAATGGAGAATCATGAAGAAGATATTTGCATTTGGGATGGTTTGCATTTGATTTAAATGTCTTGTTTTCATATCTCTATTGAATGTTTTTAGGATTTCTTATCATTGCAATCTAGTTTTTGTGATTGAGCTAGTCTAATTTGTCTATTGCTTTGATGAATTCCAAATTCCTATCTACATTAATTGGTGAACTTGACGTGAACTAACCCCTTAATCATGTTTTGAGTGCTTTTGAGCTGTTTGCAGGTGAAAAACTCAAGAAATAGAGCAACTCGGAGCTTTCTGGGAACTTCTGCGCCTGTGTCAAGGCATTCTGTGCCTGTGTAAGGTACACTGGCACATCTTGATGGGTTTTGCACCTGTGTCAAGATGTTCTACACCTATGTAAGGTACATAGGCGCATCTTGATGGGTTTTGCGCCTGTGTTGAGGCATTCTGTGCTTGTGTAAATTTTTTTTTTTTTTTTTCGTTTTCATTCTGTTTCTTGCATTCTGGTTTTTCTTTGGTACTAATTCTCTGTGCAACATTTTGGCATTACGTGTGACGAAGACTAAAAAAATGCAACTACTAATGAATCTTATGCAGGACGCGGTCAAAGACTCTCATTAAAACATCTTGCTTGCAATTTTTAAAGTAGTTGCACATTTCATTTCTTAAAGGTTAATGAACACCATGCATGCTTTGTTTATTTTTAGTTTGATTGCATGTTTTAACCCTTAGAACTGGGCCTGCCTCCCAATTTGCCTGGCACTTCACACAAGCATTGGTGAGAGGGAATGACCCAAAGTGGTGATGGGCTAAAGCCAAGCTCTTCCGATCCACTCTAAATAACTGTGGATGCAATGAAAGTTTTAGACAACGGGTGCTAGAATGGTATTGTGATGATTTATTCGCCGGATCAATACCCACCTGAACGGAAGCCCTTACTAGAATCTCTTATTTTTAGAGGCCAAAATCCTTCTATCTGTTGGCTCAGGCATTGTGATACACGCATGCCGAAGACACCTCTCATGTACTCCTTAGTTCGAGATAGCAAGTTCTTGGGAATGATGCCCCTTGAACTCAAAGCTTGGTATGCCCGAGAAGTGAGTACACTGTAAGGGGGAGCCAGTGCTACCAAGTGTCTAGCTATCCAGCTAAGTGTTGTATTTTATGGTCAGAGGATTCAACAGATATTGCCCTTGCCATCCGTAGGATTTGTTGTAAATATGCTTGATTGTCTTGAGTCAAAGTCAAAAAAACATTTTGTTTTCCGTGATTGTCAAAGGCTAAATTAAAAATGAGATTTCAAAAGTGCTCATAATCAACTTGGATTTTCAAAATCAACAACTTTCAACTCAAAATCCGAACAAAGGTCCAAATTTGTCCAAGTATTCATCCAACATTTGAACATGGCTTGTCAAAACATTGAATGTCTTTGTTTCAAAATTCATGTCACTTTAGGCTAGGTTTTGCATAGTCCCACTTAGGTCCTAAGGCATATTCTCATCTCCTTTCATTTTAGTCCTTTTTCATTGCAAGCGTCCTCATTTTGCACTTAGGTCCAAGATCATTTTCACTAAGTTTGCATTTCATTGTCATATCCAAGACAGATTTCCATTTAGGTTGCATAGGTTGCATTTTGCATATTCCAAGTCATTGGTCTTCGCATTTCCTTATCATTGCATTGTCATATCATATCCTTAGATCATTTTCATATCATGTCCTAAGTCATTGTCATAATCATTGCCTTCTTGCATGTAGTCTCAAAAACTAGGTTTTGTCATACTTGAGTAATCCAAATCTTTGAATAAACCCTAAGTCATTGTTAAGAAGTCTAGACCTTGTCAAACTTTTGTCTTTTTGTCATCAATGTCATTTGGTCAAACCTAGCTTAGTATCCAAGCATATAGGGGAGACATTATCATTTTGTCCTTTTGTCACTTGGTCCTTTTTTGTCCTTTGAGGTCTAGACGTCATTTCAATTTCCTAAGGGTCTCATTTTTTAGATTTGCATTCCAAAAAGTTTGTCAAAATCTTGAAAAACAACAAAAACTTAGGTTGCATTCTTTCCATAGATTGCATTTTCATCTATTTAGGTTGCATTTAGTTGCATATCATACATCATCCTTTTAAAATAAAAAATCCCAAAAACATTGCATAGTGACATGTCTATTAAAAGAAGGTTCCAAGCACCAATGATGCAACAAAGTTTGACATATCAACTGACAATGTAATCACAATTCTATCCAACCCAACAACAAAGAAACATTGATCAAACTTTTTATGATGAAACAAGTCTCCAAATACAAAAACTAGAGGAAAAACTAGTTCAAGAAAAGGAGATATTGGAACAAAAAGTGAAAAACATTGAGAAGAATAGATCACAAATGTCCAAAATGTTTCAAAAATTTCCAGGTCGAAATCCAAATATTGAGCCAATTGATGTAAGATCTCTTATTGAATGATCAGACATACCAGCTCTCATCTCTCAAATAGAGATGATGAAACAATTTCAAGAAAAGAGACAACAACATTATGTGCCTTCACAACAAGAACAAGAAGGTTTACTATCTATCAGATTTTCAACCGTCACAACCAATTGTTCAACCTTTCCAACAGACACAACCAATGGTCCAACATATACAACCAACACAACCAATGGTCCAATTTCAACAATATGTCCAACCAACTATACAATGTCAACAAATAGTTCAACCAATGGTGGAATATCAACAAGTTCAATCAACATATCAATGTCAACAACTACAATCACAAATTCACAAACAAAACTTGCAACTTGCACCAAGCCAAATTTTGAACATGTCAAACCAATTTGATCAACACCAAGTCCAATATCAAAACATGACATCAAACCAAAAACAAGTTCAAATTCCAGATACAACCATGTCAAAACTCGAAAGAAAGGTGGCTTTATTGCAAGGCTCTTAAGGAACCTACCAAGTGAGTTCTTTGAAGAAGATCAAGATAATACAATTATGTCTAGCAATGCCTCATCCCCTCGCAAACAAATTGACTCTCCAGTGGCATCTATCCCTACACCTTTAGAAGTTTCCCAAGAATCTTCCATATTGTCCTCATCAAATAATACACCCAAGGATGCAATTATCCAAGGGCTATCCATAATTGATTGCTAAAATAATCCAATTCATGATGCACATCCTTGTCATGTCTCAGAAATACAAGACCCAATGCCACCATGCACTTTATTGCCATTACCTATTTTAGAGGACCCCATTCGAAGTCCCTCTTCCTCATTTATTCAAGCATTGATTCCTTGCCAAAATCCATCACAAATGTTTAAAGTGCATTTCCTTCATCCCAAAACATTGAGCCCTTGTCAGAATCCTCCATGCATATCGAAAGTCCAACCCCATGTCAAGAGGATAATTTAGAACATGAAGAAACGTGTCTTAAAAAAGATCAAGATCAAGATCTTGAAACCTTATCATCCCATCCAATTGTTGACCAGGACCCCATGTTCCCAGACACTCATGATGATTCCCCTATTCTTGTCCATCCTATCCAAAGTCCTATTGACACTCCCTTCCCCGAGAAAGATCAAGATATCCCAGTCCATCCAATCCCAAACGATCCCATTCCATTTCATGAAAAAAATGTCCTTTCAAATCCCATTGACATTCTAGATATCCCTTCCATCCTTTCCGATGATCCCATTGAAAGTCCACCACAAAGCACCTTTAAAGAGGATTCCAATGATCTTCCTCCTTGTCAAGATCAAATTATTCCTTTAAATCCTCCACAAGATCCTTTTGTTCATCCATCTCCTTGTCTTAATGCTCCATATACACTCCAAGATTGCATTTCTTTTGATGATCCCATTATTTCTCCCATTCCATCTCTTGAAGAGCCTATCATTGAACCATGTCCACTACTCAATCCTAGTCCCCCTCTTGATCCTAATCCCCCTCATGATTCTAACGTGTCAGTGCAAGATGTTCATGAATCCTCAACATGCATAATGGGTTCTTCCACTTTGGTGCAATCCAATCCACTTCAAGATCTTATTATTTCTCTCATATCATATCCACCTCATAATGGACTCGTGTCTTCTTCCCAAAGAGAAGAGTATCCTACAAGTCAAAATATTCATAAAGGCAAAGGGATAGACCTTCATGAGAAAGAAACCCTCCATATCAAAGAATATCTTAAGGGTCATGTCTACACAACTCACTCTCAAGACGTTGGTATCCCTCCATCAAAATCAAAACATATCCCTTCCCCATCATACCTTCTATCCATCTTAGGTCCTTATATCCCTTCCTCCTCTATGCAAGGTTAGAAAAAGCACACATCCTTTAGTAAATTTCATCAATGCAAAAGAACTCCATTTCATTCATATCCATCCATGCACTCCTTTCCTCCTCCAAGCAATTTGGATTCCAAGTATAAAATTCATAAGTCTAGCAATCCACATGTATTCAAGGATCAACATGTCCAATATAATCGACATGTCAAAACAAAGAACAATGTGATCTATAAAGAAAAAGAAATATCCAAAAGGTCACAAAGGCCCATTGCTCAAAAACAAAAGTCAAAATATATATGGGTTCCTAAATCCCTTGTGCAAGCAATGCACTCCAAGGAAACACAAAAGCATGAAAAATAAAAAACCATGTGGATCCCTAAGCAGCTCCTTGAAGCACAAAAGCCTAAAGATACATCCAACTTGGCATCCAAAGTTTCTATTCCTCCATCCAACCCCCTCAAATTTGTTCCTCCATCACCTTCTTCATCCATTTTGGGCCCTTATGTCCCAAAATCCATAGCCTTTCCTCTGTCAAAATCTCAATATTCAGAATACATTTTTCCTCCATTAGTCCATCACCCCTCAAGGTGTGTGCCAGTGTCAATCTTGCCAACATTTCTATCCACTCAAGCATAGTTCTTCCAATACCCTATCCATTATCCAATGCATATTTTCCATCCTTCGATCCCTTTGATCCCATCCTTTGCATAAATCCTTGCCTTAATTTCATCTCTTTTTCCATGTCCTTATCCTACCAACGTCTTTGAGCATACTTTTAAAGGTCATGGTCCATTTTTTTCAAGGCTACTATCCAAACCAAAAAGACACTTGAGTCCTTCTTCCATCCCCTATCATGTGTCCATCTTCTATTGAAAAAGTCAAAATACAAAAAAAAAAGACAAAAAAAAAAAGACAAAAGAAAAAAAGTAAAGCAAAAATAATTCATCCACTGGTGAAAACCTGGCAAACAGACACCTTGGGCAAGTACCGTGATGAAAACCTAGAAAATAGGCATCATGCGTAATTTATGAACTTCTTGCACACCACACTTGGGGGCAGGTTTCCTCCTTCATATCCTATTGCCCTTCATTATCCTATCATACCATGTCATACTCCTCCATTATCCTATTGTCCCTCATGTCCATTTCCTCTTTCCACCTTTGATCTTGATAAGGCTGAGGATCGTCATGAGCATCATGCATTTTGTTTGCAGCTTTTAGTCTATCATAGCTTTTGGTCTTTATCCATTTGCTTATTACAACCTTTCATCCATATTCCCTGTCTTATTGCAACTTTCTGCTACTATCCCTTAGCCTACCCCGACCTTCAGTCCATGTCCCTTATCCATTCTTCATCTTGCTTATCCTATCCATATCTAATCACTATCCATACACTCTTTTTCATCCCTTGATCTTGATCTGACATAAGGATGCAAAATTTAAACATAGTTTCAAAAACCTCTTGACATGTCCCTCATGCCATGTCACTGCTTTACATTGTCATATCAAGTCTCTTGTCCCATCACACAATAGCCCTTGGAAATTGCATCCGTATTATCTCCATAATAAAAGGCCTTTGTCTTCCCTCTATCCACCATCATTTCAGAAAGCCTATTTATTCACCTGTCATATTCCTTGCCTTGCTAGACACTGGGGGCAAAATCATAAAAATTGAAAACTGTCCTGAAATAATAAAAAAAATTAAAAAATGTATTTAAATAATTAAAAAAATCAAATAATGTCCTGAAAAAAATCCCTAAAAATCAAATAATGTCATAAAAAAAAATCCAAAAAAATCAAATAATGTCCTGAAAAAAAAATCCTAAAAATCAAATAATGTCCTGAAAAAATCCCTAAAAATCAAATCAAGTCCTGAAAAATGAACAACAATTTTTTTTTTTTTAGAACATCAAAATCCAAAAACAAGCATTTTGCATTTTATCAATAAATGGTACCCTCTGTGCATTGACAGATTGCTGAGCATACATCCAACGACAATCAATCAAACACTGCGCTTTACTAAAAATCACGCATTAACAGATGAACTTTTTGATCAAACCAGACATTCAAACTGATTAAACTTGTCATATCCATCAATCAACATCAATATCATTTGTCCTTGTCACTACTATCATGGGTCTTATACAAGGTGTGGTATGCTCGAAACCAGACTGTGTCCTGTCTTAGACGGGGTACCACATTTCCTAGAACCAGACAACATGATCATTCTTGTGTTCCACTTTTGACAATGATGATCAGAATGTTTGTTTGACTTGGTCAAATTTGTGAGTCTTATCTTTTTACTGATTTATCTTTGGCTTCGATCATGTTCCTATGTTGCTCGAGGATGTCACTGAGTGATTTAGAGTGACCGGGATGGTTCATGGTCCCCTTTCCTTTTTTGTTGTGTTTGCTGTTTGTGGAATGTTTGTCACAAACTAGGGCAACTATATCATTGGGTGTCTGTGATAAGTACATTCGCTTTGTGAATGCTACACATACCTCGACCCTTGATGTATGCACCCTAGGATGCTTCACTCATTCCTTGTGTGTGATGTGTCTGTCTTTTGCAAAAGGGGTTGCGTTTCAGCTCTGGCCTTCAATGCCATGATGCTCTGCATCTGCTTTGCTACATTAAATAAAGGTTCTCACCTACTTATGTGCATTTGTGAAAGCAAGTTTTCCTTCATCTCTAACTGTCCTCTGTCTAATTTCTGCTTACTAACATTTCTTCCATCAGTCTTGGTAGTCCATTTGATCTATTCGAACCTATCATTTTCTATCATTCTTATCGATCAATTGGCCTCTTTTCTAGATGTTTCTGGCCCATTCCTCGAGGGGGCATGCATATGTCATTGTTATTGTCTGGGGGCATTTTTGTTATTGTTCTTTGAAACAACGCTTAGAATCGCATTGTCTCAAAGAGGGGCAAAATGTAGACGTCTAAAAATGGTCAATGCTTGCGGAGTCATACTTTAACATCTGCGCATTGCCTTATTTTTAGGGTTCTTGCGTCACATTAACATTTCTTCTATGTTGCACACTTGGTCTTTATCATTTGCGAGCATCGAGTCCTTCTGCATTCTTCATTTTTCTCATTTTCGAATTTGGTCTTGTCGATAACAATCCTCAGTCATGATTTTGGTCGATCTTATCTTGTCGCATCTTGGCGCGTGCTCATTTATTACCATTTTGGACATCGTCAATCCTAATCGATGATAGAATTAGGGTTTTGTTCTCTTGTCATTTTTGCGATTGATTCATCATCAATCCTTGTCCTTGCCAATTTCATCATTTTGTAATCGATTTGTCATCGATTCGTCATCGATCCTTGTCTTCTTTAATCATGTCAATTGGCGCTTTTCAATTTGTCTCCTTGTCAATCTTGGTCAATTTGTCAACCAATTTTAATCATTTATCAAGACTGGTCGTTTGTTAGTCTGAATCATGATCAAATCGACCCTACATCAATTATCTTTCGTCAAGACCTAATTGTCATCTTTGCATTTTTAATTCATCTTCTAGGATCTTATGATTTATTCATTTAATCTTGTTTGTCATTTTCCCTCTAGGTTAAATAATTTATTTATTTATCCTTAGTCTTCTTGTCACAATTAAATATTTATTTATTTGGCTAATTAATTCCCTCTCTTTTTGTGAATTAATTAATGAATGAAAAATTATTAATTAATTTACCTAATTTTCCAATTTACTAATTTCTCCTAATTCCTAATTTTCTAATTTTGATCAATTTCTAATTTCCTAATTTCCAATTCATCTAATTTTCTATTTTCTCCTATTTTTCTAATATTTCCCCTAATTTCATGGGAATGACATAGCAATTTGTCATAATTTGTCAATCAATCAATTTTGCATAGAAAGTGTCAATTTTGTCATAATTTGTCATATTTGTCATTCTTGATTTGAAATTTCCTTTCAAATCTCTTCATGCTAATCTTGTCATTTCTCCAATTTGTCTATAAATTGGATGAATTTCTTCAATCATGGTCCCCGATCAATCAATCACGCTTCTAGTATCCTTACGCTGTCATCTCGTCTTGTCAATCTTGCTTTCATGCTATACCTTTGCATTTGTAGGTGAGATCCACAAACAAAGCAATTTGAAGGAGAAAGAAGGACAATGGAGAATCATGAAGAAGATATTCGCATTTGGGATGGTTTGTGATGTCATGGAAATGGGGACAAGGCAACAACAAAGTTCAATGATAATAAGTTAGTTTCAACCATAAAAACAAAACAAAGAACTAAAAACCATTCCAAACATATCAAGAGAGATTTCAAAAAGCATGAAAGAAGTTTAACAAAATAAAAGAAAGGAGAAGAGCCTCCCTAAGATGCTTCCATGATGCCTTTTGATGCTTCTCCCTTGTTTCTCTCCTCTCCAAGTCCCAAATGAGTGTAGCTCTCAGCTTTTAGCACTAGCCATGGATGCCATATGGAGATTCAAGATGGTTGAATATGATAAGCAAATACTATGCAAGAGTAGATAGTGATGCTATGAAAAAGCTCTATGCTAATGCCAATATAACAACAATACTCTAAAATGCTTCTTTTTTGCTTGAGGAGAAGGGTTCTATTTATAGAAGAAATAGGGAAATGAAGGGTTAAGATTGAGCAATCTTAACAAGGGTTAGGATTGAAAGTTGGGGATCCATGTGCACAATTGGCACCAATAAAATGGTGACAAGTGTCAACATAGGATTGGGTTGAGAGAAGAGGTTGGAGGCATTAAAGGCCTGAGAAGACCTCATGGTTATCTAGAAGGTAAGGGTCAAGTCTAAATTAAGATTACCCATTGGATTAAGAGTTAATGCAAGGATAAACCTTTGTGCAAATGATTAAGAGATAATCATGGTCAAAGCATTAAAGGCTTGATGAGACCTTTGGGTTGGGTAGAGGTTGAGTCAAAACAAATGTTTTAACCATGTGGGAGGGTTGAATTAACCATTAATGGTTATTGGAGACTTTGGGGATTAAGTGGTTGAAGGTTGAAAGCTTTCAAAGGTTATCCAAGACTTTGAGGGTTAATTTGTTGAACACACAAAGCATTAATTGCTTTTCAAAGACTTTGGAGTCTTTGAGAAGTGACTCCAATTTTCTTAGGAATGTGACAATATTTAGGGGATGGATTAGGCTAATTAGGAAGGGTTTAGAAGAATCTAGAAGGGGTTTAGGCATACAAGTGGATTTTGTAGGAAAATGCAAGTGGGAGAAATTTTGGTATTTTCAATTAAAATAAAATCATTTATTTCAATTAAATGGTGTAATTTGCATTTGGATAAATATTCAAATAAATATTAATTTATTTAAATGAGAAAAATGAAGATAAAGCATTAAAATGCTTGAAGACTTTGAGGGAAACCATTAAAGGCTTGAAGACTTTAAGGAAAACCATTAAAGTCTTAAGAAGATTATAGAAGGAAGCCATCAAGTTTGAATACTTTAAGAGAAACCATTAAAGGTTTCAAGTGGGTGAGGATAAATAGGATTTTAAATAAATAATTTATTTAAAATAGTTGTGCAACTTGCTTTTGTAGGAAAATACAAGTGGGTGGAGGATAAAGGTGATTTTAAATAAATTATTTATTTAAAATAATTGTGCAACTTGTATTTGTAGGAAAATGCAAGTGGGTGGAGGATAAAGGTGATTTTAAATAAATGATTTATTTATTTAAATGTGAGAGGTGGGATTTTGGGGGTTTTAAATAAATATTAATTTATTTAAATGTGAGAGAAGATTTAATTAAATAAATATGATTTATTTATTTAATTAATGGTCTGAATTTGGTTAAGTGAATTAAATCAAATAAATTGAATAATTTATTTAATTAATAGGAGAATAGGGTTAAGATGAATTAATTAAATATTAATTTAATTAATTATTAATTGATGGTTAAATAATCAAATAAATACTAAGTATTCATTTAATTAAGTGGACAGATTTATGTGACTACAGTTTGCATTTGATTTGAATGTCTTGTTTTCATATCTCTATTGAATGTTTTTAGGATTTCTAATCATTGCAATCTAGTTTTTGTGATTGAGCTAGTCTAATTTGTCTATTGCTTTGATTAATTCCAAATTCCTATCTACAATTTCATTTCTAAAATTCTCAGATTACCAATATCATTCAAATCAAAAAATAATATATTCCTGAATAATATATTATTTAAAAATCACCAAATAATAAATATATTTTATTTCAAAAATTTCCAATAAAAATATTATTCTATCTATTCCCAAAAGGCACTTCCTCAGTAATACTGATACCCAAATTAAATATTAATCATTATATATTTTTAATCCCCTGGACAATAAAATATAAACAATTAATAATTTAATAATACACAATCTCAATTTAAATATTATTTAATATATATATATATATTAATCTCTATTAATATAATATATATTAATAATAATTTAATATTACACAAGTAAATATTAATTAATATATAAATGTTAATCTTCATTAATAACATATATATATATATTAATAATATTAGATTACTAATTAAAAACTCTATACAAAAGAACTTTAAATTTAATATACATCTTTTTTTTAACTTAAAAAAAAATAATAAAAAGAAAAGGGAGGGCAGCCGCGGGCTCACCTCCCATCCATGGGAGTGGGGCGGTCGTGCCCTAGCCGCAGGACTGCGACCGCCGCAGTGGACACAAGTCCCTCGATGTCCACACAATGGACGCAGGGAAGCCTGCGGCCACTGTGGGGTTGTAGGACCTTGTGGCCACACAGTGGCGGCAACTCGCTGCGGCCACCTTGTGGTCGCAGGGCTTTGCGGCCACTGGCATGGTCGCAGACCCCGCGGGCTGCGAACCGTGTAGGGGGGAGGTGCGGGTTGAGCCCTCGGCTCCCCGCCCTCCAACCCCAATATATTTTCACCCAACACAAAAATAAATTTCAATTTAGATTAAATAAATATGATTTTAATTTAAAACATCAATCCCATAAAAATACAATAAAAATAAACTAAAACAAATTTCAAATAAATATAAACCCTAGTGTTGATAAAATTCACAGTTTTACAGAGAGGCTAAAATGTTTATATATATATATATATATTTACGGGTTATTAAATACTCAAGAAATTGAGGAATACCCAAACCCACAAGCAATTTTCTTCAAAGCAAGTCCATATTTGGCAAAATAAATCGTTTCTCACCCATGATTTAACCAACTTTGCAAGAAAACAAGCTATTGTGCATGGATTTAAAAACCAAAACCCAAATCCAACCAAGATATCAATCTGGGAGATTTAAACAAAAACAAAAACAAGGAGAATACCAAACACAAATCTTTGATTAAGCAAATAATCAAAATGATACACAGATTCCAACCTCTTTTAGACATCTGGATGAGATTTGTTGCAGAGCCCAACCTCCAAGCTCCACGTCAAATCTTCTCTTCCATAAATATTTTTTCCAAAAATTCCTCCAGAGCTTTTTCCAAAATGTCTCTCTAGGAATTATTTTTCCAAAAATTCTTCTCCCCAAAATATTTTTTAAAAAGCTCTCCCAAAAATCCTTTTTTCAAAATATTTCCAAACCTAGGGTTAAATAGAAGAATCCCCTGACCTAATCCCTTAATTTAGAATTTAAACAACTTTTGAATAAAAAGAATAAAAATAAATAAAATAAATAAAATAAATAAAATAAATAAAATAAATAAAATAAAAAGAAAAATCATTCTTTTTAACTATTAAAATAATCTAAACTTGATGTTCTTCTTAAAAATCAACATGCTTCTCTCCCTCATATTTTTTTAATTTTCTCAATATTAACAAAGCTAATAGTTGTATTTCACAATATTAATGAGGGTAAAATATTTTTAATTAAATTAAATTCTCAAAATCAATCTTACACACTATATATATATATATATATATAAAACTTACTTTTCTAATCAAAATTGATTTTCTTAAATAATTAAAATTAACCTTTCTATTCCAAAAAGCAAAAGGGATTAAATTATTTTTATTTCGAGTAATTTAAATCTTCTCTTTCAAAATGCATAACTAAATAAATTCATGATTTAAAATTAACCATTAAATTAAACATGCTACTAACATGAATAGGGCAATTTTTAAATAAATGATTAATTATATAAAAGAAACCTATTTACTTTAGTTTCTTAATTACTAATACATAAGTGAACACTTTAAATCAAAATAACTACTTAGGATTAAATACTCAGTTTTACCACATGCCAAGCATGCAAAGCAAGTAAGCCAACCAATTACTCGACCTGCAAACCAAAATGAAAAGGAAATTGACGGACCACAGGCGACGCTCACTTGAGCATGACTAGGGTAAACTGAGGGTTTTACGACCACCTAACCCAAATTCTAAGGATGAAAGAGGTATGCTCAACCCTACGAATCCAGGTGGAGACGAACCTCGCACTTAGGCGCTACTGTACTTGCAATCTCCTACAACCAAGAGTCACACAAGCATACATACATACATACATACATACATACATACATACATATATATATGTATATATATATATATATATATACATATATATATACATATACATGTATATATATATATATAATGAAGATGTTAGCTCGAGATTAATAACAAGAATCAAGAGAACAATTAAACTTACATAAGAATCGATGTGAAAGTACATTAACAGGTACGCACAATAATCATAATATCTGACTACAACATTACCTCATGGTAATTCACCAATTCAAAAATGCCACATAAAAAGTCAACCAAGGTCAAACTGATTTTACAAAGTTGACTAGGGTAGGGGTACTACATTAGAGATCTTGGTGGCATCTTGGATGATAATGATGTAATAGAAAAGATTATGAGGACTTTAATAGAGTGTTATGACAACAAGATTTCAACCATTGAAGAAAATAATGATCTGTTCAAGTTCACTAGGGAACAATTATATGGCACCTTGACTGCATTTGAGATGAGGAAGTTTGGCAAAGATAAAGTAAGAACTAAGACAACCTTTAAAGCCACAAAAGATACATATGAAGATTCAAATAATGAGATCCTAGATGAAATGGAAGCAAACTTTGTAAGAAAGATAAAGAGAGGAACCGACAAGTATAAAGTTATGTTACCCCTTAAATGTTTTAAGCATGGAAAGATTGGTTATTATTCATCTAGATTTTTGGAGAGAGGAACAAAACAAAAGTTTAAATAAAACAAAGGAAATTTGAATAAGAAAGCCCACCATGTTAAATATGATGCTGGTATTTCAGATGATGAGTTAAATTATGAAGATGATGACTATTTGTTGTTGGTTGAAAAAGATGAACCTAAACCTAACAATAATAAGGAGATATCTTCGAAAGGTAATACCAAGGTTGTTTAAAATGTTGCATCAACATTTCATGTTAGAAGAGATAGAAATGAATGGTTGATTGATAGTGGATGTTCAAATCATATGACCGGTGAGAAAAGTATGTTTGTAAAACTTGAAAACTATGATTGTGGTTCTATTATATTTGGAGATGATCAGACTGCACAAATTGTTGGAATAGGTTCTATTACTTTTGATGGAAAATATAACACTAACAATGTATGCTATGTGAAAGGATTACATCATAATCTCTTAAGTGTTGGACAAATATGCAAGAATGGTTAGAATGTTGTCTTTTAGGATGGTGGTTGTGAGATTCAGAAGAGATCTGAAACTGTTATTATTGTAGGAAAAAGGACAAGAGGAAATTTACCAATTGGAGGCTTCTACAAGACATTGCCTCTTATCTTAGATCAATAAAAGTTGGCTATGACACCAGAGGATGTGTCACATTAAATTTTACAATTTGGTGAAGATTAGTTTTGTAGACACCTAAATTTGATTAATTTGATTTAGTTATCGCAAGTGCCTTTTGTTGGACATTGCTTTTGCTAGGATATGTTGTTGTCATTGATGTCAATTTATTCCTGCTCCAATGATTGTAGATTGGTTTATTGGCATCATGGTTTGGTGTATGGATTATCTATAGTATCACTATATTTTCTTGCATTGGTTTTGGTGATTCGAGAAGCTTAATTGATCATATCATATGACCTAGTTTTGCAGTTTGTTTTTTTGATCAGTGCTTTGTAGAGTTCAGTATTTCCTCTAGTATATTTTGGTGTGATCAGATCTTGAGATGAGTCTTTGGGAGACTATTTGGGATGGTATTGTGTATCTTTAGTTTAGATGGTTCATGATTTGATGCTCCACAAGTTATCTTTCTTTGTGATACTTGCTATTGTTTGAGTGTTCTTGAGTTTCAGATGTTGATCGATGAAGATTTGATAAGTGGTGTTGGTGCAACTATTGTTGATGATTCTAATGTGCTTGCTGGTGTTTCCTAATTGTGTCCTATTTGTTTTGACAATCCACATTGATCATTGTGCAAATTGATGGTGATTTTTTTGAACCGGTGATGTTCTTCATGTTATGTAGTTTTCCTGGTGGTTTAGCATGTTGCGGTTGATCTTGGCATGATTTTCGGTGGTGTTGCATGTTTAGAGATTTGAATTAGGTCCATGTTATGTCATGTATATCATTATATTGGTCCGGTGGTAGATCTTTGTATCATGTGATGTAATTTTGTAATTGTGAGATGAGGGTTTAGCCAACCTTGTGGTCAAGGTTGATGAATTGTATAAATAAGTGATATTGTCATGAATGTATCAAGGTTGTGTCTGCATTATCAGAGAGTGGTGTATGTGCGAACAAGTGATTCATCCTTCGACATTGTGATTGAGCAAAGATTGGTGTTGTAGAGTAGATAATTGTTCTTAATTAGAACTGTCATCAGGCATTTGGAGATGTTATTATTGCAGTTCATTCCTTCCAGATTGTAGCTCGAATCTTGTTGTATGTTAGTGCAACTTCGTTGAGGGTTGTATACTTCCAGGTCATTATCTTTTGAGGAGTGAGCTCTAGGTATTATGTGTGAATTAATGTGCATTCCTCATTGTAATATTTTCACATACTATTGCAGAGCATCATCTTATTGTGGGTAGGTTCCCACCATGGTTTTTACCTTAACTAGGTTTCCACGTCAAAATATTGGTGTTGTGTGTTGTGCTATCTATTTTCTTATCTTTGTTATTGTTGTAGTTTATTAGATCTATATTTGTGGTTTGTATCAACTTAAATTTCATCATCAAAATACTACCTACAACATGTTAGTTTCACAAAATACAAAGGAAATGCTACAAGAAATCCAAACTCAACCAATGAAACTACATGAAATACATATAAAATAAAAACACTATTATTACCTTCATGATTTAAGTCTCACTATGTCCTAACTCCACTGTTCCTGGTTGCAGATGGTGTGCTCTCAGACAAGCATTGATAGGTTCCAAGATGACATATGAAAAATGGACTAATAACTGATACTATGCTATGCAATGCTAAATGATTATGCTATTTTCTTCAAGATTAAAAATCACAGATGCATAAGTTTTTACAAATGATTAGCTTGAAAACTCACTTGAAGACTAACTCTTTCTCAACTCAAACTCCTAATTTTATAGACTTTGAGAGGATAAGATGATGTGGCCTAGATCAACGGTCATGACTAGATCTGCATATTTGGATGGCTGTGAGCAAAGGTGAAGGTTGGGAGAAAGGGGGAAGGAGAAGACAAGTTTCACTCATCTCACCTTGAATGGGTTGCTGACTGAGGGAATCTAGGGATGGTTGGAGAAGATATAGGCATGAGAGGACAAGTGGACTCAAGTCCTTGCTAAGATGTAGGGATGTTGTAGGGAATATAGAAGAAAATTTAAAAAATATGTGCACGTACACAATTTTTTATTAAATTTGAAGGCTGGAGATAAATGATGAATTAATATTTAAGAAATATTAATATCTTTATCCACATGAGTGATGAGTTGGCAGAGGGAAGATGAAGTGGAGATGGAAGAATGAGTTGGAAAACGAGATTAAATAAGTAAGAATTATTTAATATTTGAGACTATAGGATAGAAAAATAATAATTAAATATTATATATTCAAATGATTGGAAGAAATAATTAAATATTAGATATTTAATTAATTAGAGGAACAAGATAGATGAATGAATTAATAAAATATTTCAATTAATTAATTAATAGAAAGACACAAAATGAATTAAATAAATTAATCTTTTCAAATTAATTATTTAATAGAATAATAATTATTAAATAAATATAAAATATTTATTCAATTGCTCATAGCCATTTTTATGTGTATACATTTTTCCCCTCTTTGAAATGATGTCGAGATAACATTGTTTCAAAGATTAAATCAAGTCTCGATAGTGTGCCTGATGAAGATTGAAAATCCTGATTGTGTGCCCCCTCTGGAGATTGATCGTGAATTTGTTGAAAAATTTGGATAAGCAATTGATCTCACGATAATTGAAAAGGTCCGTCAATTAAATTTATTTGTGAAAAATAAATAAAATTGCTCCATTGAAAAATATTAATTACCCTTCCGAATAGTAAATATAAAATTAACCAAAGTTAATTTTAATTTCATTTGCATCCTTGTCAGCTTGTGAAGAAACTATCTTGGTGAGATGGCAAAATGGTGATCCCATTGGAGAACCATTGATTTGAGCGCGTTTGACGATATCAGTGACCTATTGAATATGGGTATTCAGTATGTATCTTATCCTGAGCTTTTTGCAACTTGTCGGATAATTTTTCATGTTTGTTTAGCATGTTTTTGGTTATTTTGATTTTTTTTGATTTTCATCAATTATGGTTAGCATTTTTGCATGTAAAGTTAGTGCATTTGATAAGTTTAGCGCATATGCCCATTTTGTTAGCGCATGTATGATTTATGTTAGTGCTTTTGCTTGGTCGGCACTTTTTCTTTTAGTGTTTGCACGTTTGATGTTTAAGACAATGCTTTTGATTGTTTCATGCATATGCTCGAAGGTTTAGCACTTTTGTGAAAAAGGTTCACGCAAATATTTAGTTTAGCACCTATGTTCAATAGAATAGCGCTTTTGTTTTAGATGAATGTGTTTGATTTTGTTCATGTTAAAATTCACTTTGATGATTAGAGTTAGGCATTTGGATGTGCAATTGTGATGAATAGGTACTTGATTGTGTGATTTGATAATGTTGATTGATTGGATAAACGATTGATTGATTTGATTTGATTTGATTGGATAGATTAGTTCTAAGAAACCGATTTAGTTTTTGATGAAGAGCAAAGCAGAATTTAATTGAACTCAGTGATTGATACAAAACCATGATTGATAGATTTACATTGATTTGAGAGCCTGATTTGCTTCATGTGAAAAGATTTACCAATTGTTGATGTGATATATTAGCGATCTCTTTGATTTGATAGATAGATGATTGATGAAATTCTCTTCGTAAATAGAAGAAACTTGATGTTCTCCTAGTGTCGGGAGAAATCCCTAGTGATGCGACACTTAGTGCTAGAGCTTACACAGGTAAAGGTGAGACATATAGATGCCTACGGATTACACCACTTTTTATACATGCTTAATATTACCCATAATAGGGGATTGTTGACAGCATTAGCCAAGAGATGGCATAGCGAGCATAACACTTTCCACTTGCCCATGGGTGAGATTAGTGTGATGCTTGAGGATGTCTATAGGATTCTCCATATCCCACTAATTGGTGAGTTAGTTCAGTATGATTTTCAGGATCATGGAGGAACATAGGCGTGCAAAGCTGTATTTGGTGATGAGAGATTTTTTAGAGGAGAGATCCGATGGGAGGATACGATTATGTATTACAAGACTCTCCCTGTGATTCTTGCAGGTTTGATTGGGGGATTCATCTGTCTAGATAGGAGATCTCAAGGTTTTGCTGTTGGTTGGGGTGAGATTCTTCAGAGCATGATGCAACGTCAGACTTGATATGCCTGGGGTGTTTGTATGCTTTCTCATTTGTACATGATATTCATCAAGTTGTTTTTGATGAGAGTGCTAGTTTGTCGATAGGATGCACACTTTTACAGATCTGGTGCTGGGAGCACATTGCTATTACTCGGCCTACTCATCATAGAGTTTGTGGTGAGAGGCAACCATATGTTTATCTATATGTAGGTATCCTTACTCAACATAAGCTGGGTAAGATGGAGTATTGGTGTTAGGTTCTTGGTTCACTGGATAGTGTTATTTGGAGACCTTATATCGATTGTGATCCATGGATGGATGATGCACAAACATTACCATTTATTATGTAGAGTAGATATCTCATTGGTCAGACTCCATACATTATTGAGAGATAGTTGATTAGTCGCATTCTGAAACAGTTTGGTACCCATTCAGCCTATGCCTACTGGTGTGATGATATATGCATGATGGTACAAAGATAGGTGAGATTGGGGACCTTCTTTTCCATTTGAGATAGCATGTGTAGAGTTTCTAGATACTCTAGGGTGGCTTATGATATGAGATTGCACATTATAGATCCTAGGGTTACTGTAGGTTATGCTCAGTACATACTGGCACACCCGTTTCCTCATATTACCGATCCAATAGATCCTCCTCCTAGCTCAGGGAGATGAGGATGATGATTCAGATGATCCTATTATTAGGAGACAAAGATGTAGATGAGAGCTTATAACTACTCAGGAGGCCGAAGGGGATGGAGATGGAGGTGGTGGCGGTAGGAGACCCGAACAAAGAGGAGGTCGATTAAGAATTTGTGGAGGACCGTTTGGACTAGTTGGAAGGATTGGGAGACCATTTCATATGGGTGGGAGAGAGGTTGGATGGATTGGGAGGGATACTGGTAGGGCAGGGATGAGATCATCGAGAGGGTTTCCCTCTATAAGAGGAGGCAGGATGACTGGACTGGATGGGGGTTGCGGGAGAGGCATTGATTTTGTTCAGATTCAGCCAGGCCCTAGGGTTATTAAAGCTCATGGTGGAGAGGATGAGGATCCAGAGGTCATGTTCCACTCATTAGACGATGGGTTTTGAGAGCTACTTGGACTAAGATTCTAGTAGGTGGACATGCAGGTGGAGATGAGGGGATTGGGGTTCATGTGCCACAGCAGGAGACCATGGATAGTCTCAGAGCATAAATAGATCAACTAAGAGCATAGGTACAAACACTCATGATAGAGAGAGACAAGCTGTTAGGAGATAGAAGGATACTCAGGGTCTCCTTAATCACATTCAACAGGTTGGATTGGGCACTCTCTCAGCTAATATTGTTAGAGCACTTGTTCGGGTTGAGAAGGAGACTTCCCATTGGCGAAGACTATATGAGGATTTAGTCGCAGAGAGCTAGAGAGCAGGTAGCTATCTTACCACTATGAGGATGGATACTAGTAGCCATGGAGTCATGGGACCTCCTTAGAGGAGTGGTGATCATGGGAGACAGGCATCTGGAGGATCTTCTCGCCCACAACCACAGAGATAGATAGAGTCAAGTGGTAGTAGTACAGGACAACCGTTACTTGACTTTGTATTTGATGAGGCACTTGTAATTTTGATATGATACCTTATATACTTGGACTTTTATTGTTTTTATGATGATGTATATGCATACATGGACTCTATATAATGATGATCTTTATTATGCATGTTACTCTTTTTTATGATGATGATCTATATGCATTATTTATATGGAGGATGCTATGATCTTTTATCCTCTTTAGGATGATGCTTTATATGATGATGCAATGATAAATGTTTTTGATTTTTGATTTTGATGACCTTGGATGCAACTGGAAATGATTACTAACTTAAATGATGCAAATGCAATGATCTATATGGGAATGCAAATGAATGATTATGTAATATGTTATTCAAATGTTTTTGATTTTTTATATGTAATGTTTATAATGATTATGAATCTAAGTGAAAAGATGTAACTAAATGATCTTTAATGAAATGATAATGCAAATAATAATGATGATACACTACATGATTAATGAAATGCACTTAATTGAATGCAAACTAATAGAATGATTAAAATGCAACTAAATGAAATGAATGATGATTTAAAAAAAAAAATGAATGCACCTACAATGATCAAATGCAAATTGATTTTTTGTTTGTTTGTCCAAGTATGCTCCATCTTTATTCATGACCATTGATCTGTGAATGAAATGAAATGCTTATAATGCAACTAACATGGAATGCTTATAATGCAGATGAATAATGAGCTAATCTACAATGATCTAACTAAAAATGATACCGCCATTATTCATATGTTATCTTGTAACAGTGCTTGATTTCATCATTGAGCTTTTAAAATGTTGTAAGAAAATACAAGCAACTTGACATAATGATCCAAGATGACCTGAGTATTTCTTACATGGATTTTGATATAGCAAGGCTATACAAGCAACTTAATATAATGAATCAAGTTGACCTCAGTATGTCTTGCAGAATAGACAAGGATGATCTCCTTTCATACATGACTTGGAATGTCCTCCTTGGTCTTTTGCCGATCATATCCTTAGACAAGTACATACCTTAATAAGAGATAAACCATAGACAACAAACAAAGAAAATAATCATGCCCCATCATAGCTTCTCTAGTCATGGACATACTTGAGTCGCATAGAGTACATGATTAGCAATAAAATCAAGATATAAACACTGAATCTTGTAGGTCATTCACATGTTCTAATGGTCATTAACTAATATAATCATCTTGATGAATGATCTTTGATAATCCTTTATTACTTGCTGGTTGATTCTTCATTTTCTGAGTTTCACGGTTAAGTTGTCATGAAATGCCTTGATCATCGTTGCCTTGTTGTTCGTTATCTGTTTCAAAACCCGAGGTGTTTTTGGTTTTTCTAAGTTTTCCGAATGTTTTGGATTTTCAAAAGATTCAAAAGATCACCTTAGCAAAAGGAATTAGGATTTTTCCCCTAGCGGAAACAAAAATTTATTATGTATGAATTGATCAAGATCCAAACCATGGTGGGATACAAATGCAAATTGATTGATTATGATAAAATCTAAGACAATAAGTACGACAAGTATGTCAAAGAATTATAACTATTGGTAAGCTGCATATTTCCTGCTAATGGTTTAGAGCAATGGATGCGAAAGATGGAATGGATAAGCTAGGAAGTGATAGATTGGATATGACGAAGTGAATAGGTGCGCAAAGCAATCTCATAGATGGAATGAATCACTTTTTAGATAGCTTCTGTTTACCAGGTTTTCACCATCTAAATTTATTGCATTTTTTTCTTTTCATATTTCGATTTTTTCTTTTTTTTTTGTTTTATGCTTTTTAGGGATTTTTTTGCTTTTCTTATTTTTATTGATTTCTTTAGGACTTTATATGCTTTTTATTGCTTTTTTTTTTCAGGACTTTATATCTCAAGCATAGAACTTCTTGAGATGAATAGAATTGATAGGTTCATCAAACCAATCACCTTTAGGGGTAGATAAATTATATGCTCCTGAACCATATGTTGCTACTATGACAAAAGGTCCTAGCCAATTTGGTTCAAATTTACCCTTCTTTTCTTGGTCTTGCTAATTTCTTGGATTCTCCTTTAGAACTATATCCCCAATCTGAAAAATGCATGGCTTGACTCTGTGATTATAAATTCTTGCCATTCTTTGTTGATATACTTTCAAATGATCTGTTGCATTTTGGTGATATTCCTGGATCAGCTCAAGTTCTTGGAGTCTAGAGACTCGTTGTTCTTCCTCTGGTATAAGACCTTTCAAAGAAACACGTAGAGAAGGTATCTCTACTTCTATGGGTAATATGGCTTCTGATCCATAGACTAAGAAATATGGAGTTGCCCCTTTTGGTGTGCAGATACTAGTTCGATATGCCCAAAGAGAAGGATTTAGCTGAATGTGCCAGTCTTTTCTAGCTTCATTGACTGTTTTCTTCAATATTTTCAAGATAGTCTTGTTTGATGCCTCAACTTGACCATTTCCTTATGGATAATATGGAGTAGAAAACCTATGTTGGATATGAAATTTCTCACATAGTTCCTTCACATCTTGATTCTTAAATGGTCATCCATTGTCAGTGATAATGGTCATAGAGACTCCATAGTGACATATTATATAATTCAAGATGAATGATGATATTTTTTTTCCTATCACTTTTGTCAAAGGTACTGCTTCAATCCATTTAGTGAAATATTTAGTAGCAGTCAAAATGAACTTATGTCCATTAGAGGATGAAGGGTTTATCTTTCCTACCAAATCAAGGCCCCATTGAGAAAATGGCCATGATCCAACCATAGGATACAATTATTGTGCTGGTGCGTGATTGAGATTTCCATGGATCTGACATTGTTTGCATTTCTTGGCATATGTGAATGAATCTCTCTCCATAGTAGGGCAATAGTAACCCATATGAAGAATTTTCTTAGCTAGTGTTAATCCACTTGAGTGTGTGCCATAAATACCTATGTGAAATTCGTTAAGAACTTTCTCATATTCTTCTTGTTCAAGACATCTCAATAAAGTACTACCTAGACCTCGCCTATATAAGGTATCGACAGTAATAGTATAGCAAGATGACTGACGGATAAATTTTCTTCTTTGATTGTGGGATATGTCAGGAGGAAGGATATTCTCTTTTAAGTATTGATAGGTTTGGCCGTATAAGGATTGACTGGTTCTCGATATATGACAAATCATGTAGGTATGTTGGGATTGAATGGTAGGGGTTAAGATATCTTCCATGAGGAATTCATAACGTTGTTGATTTTCTTGATTCTACAAGAGAGATGCTATTGTAGCCATTGCATCTGCTGCTTTGTTCTCATTTCTTGGGATTTGAGTAAATAATATTTCTTCAAATTGTTCTTTAAACTCTTCTACCAGCTGTTTGTAGGGCATGAGCTTGTCAATCCTTAGTTTGATAATCATCATTTATTTGGTTGATGATAAGCTATGAATCACCATAGACATGTAATTCCTTGATATTCCATTCACTAGCCATTTTGAGCCCTATAGTCAATGCTTCATATTCTGCAGTATTGTTTGTGCATGGAAACCACAGTCTATATGATTTTGGAATTGTGTGTCCCTGAGGTGTGATGAATAAAATTCCTACACCTGATCCATATTTTGTATAAGAACCATCAAAGTACAATTCCCAAAATTTTGTACTTACTGTTAGAATGTCTGCATCAGGAAATTCAATGTCCAATGGTATGCCATTTTGTAAAGGTGCTTCAACTAATTGATAAGAAATGACCTATCCTTTGATAGATTTTCAATCAACATACTCTATATCAAATTCACTTAGTATCATAACCCATTTGGCTAGTTTGCCTATCAAAGTTGACTTGTTCAATAAATACTTTAGTGGATCTATCTTTGCTATTAGTTTCACAGAATGAGTCAGCATATAATGTCATAGCTTCTATGTTGCAAATACAACTACTAGACATGTCTTCTCTATTGATGTATAATTCAGTTAATAGACGACAAGTGTTCTATTGATGTAATACACTGCTCTTTCTTTTCCTTTTTCATCATGCTGAGCTAGGAGAGTGCCTAGTGATACATTTGTCACCGAGATATAGAGCAACAATGGTATCCCTTTGATTGGTGATACCATTACTAAAGAATTCTTGAGATATTCTTTGATTTGCATAAAAGCCTCTTCACATTTCTGATCCCATTTGAATGGAACATTCTTATGTAAAATATGAGTGAATGGATTACATCTATCTACTAATTGAGAGACAAATCTTATGATTGATTGCAATCTTCCTTGTAAAGATCACAATTGAATTATGTTCCTAGGTGACTCCATTTCC